>NC_089812.1:23005911-23305911 GCF_029633855.1 Hoplias malabaricus | reverse complement strand
TAATTTCCACAGGGTTGTAGCTCCAATGTAAATCTACAGAAGAAAACTTCAGACAACATCTGAACTGATATCATTTCTGGAGGAAAACTTTTGCATCATCAGCTCCAAATGTTCTGAAAACCAAACAATGATATAGAACCAAGGAATGATCCCAAAGTTTTGAGATTTGGCTCTGAATTGAATTGAGGGCAGGATCCAGCCTGTCATTGGCTGCTGAACAGATAATTGATAACTCAAAGCAATAGGTAGTTCCCGCCCACAGAACAATATCCAGACACCTCTATACAGATACAGATCATCTGTGTGACCATGCTGCTTTAACAAAGAGTTTTAATGTTCCAGGCACAATGAAGCTGCTACTGGCAGGCCATGTCACATCTTCAGCAGCCAATGGTTGACTAGATCCCGCCCTCAAGTCAGACTACAACGAGAAAGAGACCGAGAGATTTGTGTGCTACTGAGGAAAAGAGAGGATTGTTTCATAGATTAATTCATTCATTCTCTGGAGGAAACCCACACAGACACAAAAAGGACACACCATGATATTCACAAACAGAGGAGAGGGCACCTCTTTTGGACCCCCAGACCCTTTACTGCCACTAGAAGCCGTCATTTACACATTGATTTCTTGGTAATGGATTTTGCTTTTTTAAAAACGTATTTATTTTTTTAATATCCTCAGAACATTTGTCTCCAATTTGATGTCATAGAAAACTACGTTTGAATAGTGTCTGAAGTCCCGCTTTAACCTCCCCTTCAGTGAAGTTATAGGTGGGAGTTCAGACTAGAGAACCCCTGTCGCTTCTTTCCATCAGCACACACAAACTTTCTGACATGTCAGACATATGACTGCGGCCCTGAAGGGCTTCTGCATTCACCCGCCTGTGTTCCTGAAGCTTCTCAGAGTAAGAGCACTGATCCAGGGTCAGCACTCCTGTTCTGAGGGGTTGTTAAACCGTGGCCTGTCTCTCTGTTTGTTCTCAAGCTCAAGTTTTGAGGAGATTTAACTACTTCAGTGAAGGGTACTCGTGTTTTATGTTAAAATTGGGAGCGTAAAGAGGAAGTGGAGAGGCGCTGTTTTCTACTTTGTTTAGAGGTAGGTACTAACGATGTAGGAGCCGTAGAGGAACTTGGAGCACATAGAGTTTAAGCACGGTCATCTCAGGGGCTTGTGGAAGCAATAACTTCACTAAAGTCGTCCTTGTGGTCCAGATTATTTAGGGGTCTTGGTTTTTGTGTGTGGGTCAAGCTGAAAAATAAACCTGCTGCTGACAACCCCAGCTCTGAGTTTGTGTCTGATTCAAACTGGTGTTTACAGAATACACGAGCAAAAGCTCTCTGTCAGGAGGCCCGTTGTGGGTTCAACATGGGCAGGCTGGGATCTAGGCAGGTGGGTGGGTACATACAGTTGGGAACAGCTCAGATTGATCCTATTTTCAACCCGTCCTGGGCCCATCACTGACTCTGGAGGGCATCTATTCATGGGGTCAGCATGTACAGATGCAGGGAAACGGCATCTAGATGTTTTTAGACAATGAAAAGTCTTCAATCGTTGAAAAACACAAACTGAGATGAGGGTATTGCTCTATTCCTCCTCCATAGGTGGGTAACACTGACTTACTTTTGTTGTTTGGGATTTCTTAAAGTGGAAATATTTCCAAACTCGGGAGACGACTAGTTGCATTACCAGCAGCGCTACAAAACTAAACAACACGAGTTACAAATGAATAAACAAACCAAAAGAAATCATTGTTTTTCAACAATCATTGATATCCCCTTTAACTGAGCTGCACATACAGACCCCATATGGGTGTGTTAGCTGGGATAATGCATTCTGTTGTCAAAACTATTGATGACACTTCGGTATTGAGTTGGAGGGTGTAACCTCAGAACAGGATATGGAACAGGTGAATGACAGTTGGTCAGTGTTTGCATGTGTGTGGGTGGGCGGATTTAGAACATACTTGTTGAATCTGGTTGGTTGTTATAGTTTATATCAAATATGTTTTAGGCCTCAAAGTCTAATCCGATTTAGATCTGATTAAGCTGAACTTAAAGAAAAAAAAATTGTACTTGGGTGAAATATGCCTTTAAAAATAAGTAGAGAGAAGTGAATATTCGTCATCCATATTGACACCCACTAGAGGGCAGTGCCGAGGAGACACAGGGTCCTAGTAACATTTTCCTGAAACTGCAGATATAGAGTATTACTATTGGGGGTGCGGTTTAGTGTTGTAAGGTTTTATCTGCTCGTTACTTCATTAAGCAATAACAAAGACAAGCAGCGTTTTCTAGAGTGTGTATCTTAGTGTATTATACATTTATAATATTCTAGATGCAATCTTAGGTGCCCATTGTTGTGCCATAGTCCTGGCCAGTCCCTCCTGTCCTCCATCTTTCTCCTTATCTCACAGTGCTACCACGTGTGGAGTATGAAGGTTATCACAAGCTTCCTCCAACATCACTAAAATTCAACATGCTTGGAGGTGAACACTAAGGCCCTCTTGGGACGGTGAATAAAAGGATGTAAAGCATCAGAAAACAGGATTGGGACATGCATTTGAACGTGAGACTGGAGGAGGGTGTGAACAGGGACCAGAAACGGGACACAGAACAAAAACTGACCAGTGTTTTTCACAACATCAGGAGATGAATTAAAGGAAAACGTCCTTTTGAAATGTGAGCATCTAAACCCTAAAACCATTATTTAGAACCAAGGATTAGCAACCAACTGTGTTTCATTTCATTTCTCGCGTCTTTCCAAAGAAAAACATGCATCTCCAAATTAGTAACTTTGCAAGAGAAGGGAAAATACCTTAACTTTCAATGGAAGTCAATGTAAAAAGATTCAATTCAGAGTAATTTTGGAGCATTTCTATTGGTTCATTCATTTTGAAATTTTCACAGTGTGAAGGACAGCTGCTGTGTTCAAATGATGTAGTAAACTACACATCCACAAACACAGAGACAAACGTTTTTCACTGGACAGCAATGTAATGTTCTTAGAAAGGATACTGAACAAATAATTAAACTGTGAATCTCCCCCGATCTCACACAGTGCTCCCACCCATGGGCCCCAATTAACACAGTTTTAAATTGAACCCCAAATTACTCATATAACACTGTTCTCATGATTGAAGACGGTTTAAAGCTGTTATTTACTTATGAAAGTCGAGAAAGATGTTCCAAGTTTTCAGTTGCCATCATCGTTCTTTAGTTTAACCAGGTTCTCTTGGTTCTAGAAGCTCAATTTAACCGAATCAGGTTCTATTCGCAGACCTCGGAAAATTGGATCTGGTTCTGTTTCGAATTGTGTTTCCTGCTCTCATCAGGTTCTGGTCCTGAGTGGAGGTTGGACTGATTGTTGAAGTCAGAGTCACAATAATTACATTTAAATTTGAATGTGATATTTTTGTGTATGTGCTATTTGATAGCTCGGGTCTGTTTCTGCCCCCTGCTGGCCGTGTCCAGTCCTTGTCTGGGGGGCAGTGGTGTTCACTGCAGATCGTCCTGCTCTCCGTTGATTGGTTCTGTCTGAGGTTCCACAGGTTCTGAAGCTCCGCCCTCCTCAGGAATCGCAGCGTTTACCTTCAGACTCCGGCGTGCTCCGCCCACAGCCCGCCGGGGGGAGGGGCTAAAGGAGGTGGTGTCGTTTCCTCGTCTGGGGAGAGAAGGGAACACAGGGAACAGGCTAAAGATGCTGAACGTTGCATCGATACGGTTAGGATTAACATTGTTCAAGGCAATGTCTGGGGAAACATCACATTTCCTTTTTATTAATATTATTCTTATTATTCATGGAGTCTGCAGCTACTTCTTTAGTGTTAACATCACTTCTTTGCTTTTAATTCTGGATCTATGAGGCTCAAAATTAAACCCAGACCTGCTTCAGAAGGCATAAGTCAATATTTGAGAAAAGAATGGGAGGCTTGTAACTCTAAACACAGTTCACTGGTGGAGTATGGGTTAGCAACATTAGCCTCATAGCTCCAGTGTTAAACTAAAAAAGGAGAACAGTCAGCTACATTTGGGTTTGGGGAGAAGCTGACTGTGTAAATGGGATGTTTTCAGAAGTGCTCCACTCACTACAGGACATCAGGTGATGGAAAAAGCAGGCAGTATATTTATCCAGTTACTGGGTTATATAATTGTGGTGTTAGTAGGGTGTTTTGTGGGTTTAATGAAGATAATGGGGATTTATGGGGTATAACGGGTTAGTAGAGTGAAAGCATGCATTACATACATCACAGAAAGGGCTCACTGCAGAACAACCTGAGTTTGCTCTTGAGGGAGGACACCTCTCTGATCAGGGCATCGTTAGCCTCCGACGCCTCCTCCAGTTCCCTCTGCAGCTTCCTGCGGGCAGCCGAGGCTCGCTGAGACTCTTCCTCACTCTCCTCCACAGCTCGCTTCAACTGCTTCACTCGAGTGTTGGCCTTCTCCGCCTGCAACGCAGAGCAATGACCGTCACACAGAGCTTCATGGAAAATTAGCACAGAACCAGAACACATAGACCACTGTGTGTCAGAAAAGGGTTAAATTATAGACATGATACATCACAATAAACAGCAGGACCAAGACTCTTTCAGCGAGCCCCCTAGTGGCAATAACAGTGGCAGGTGCAAACATATAGGCACTGTTAGCTTTTTCTCCTGGCGTAGCTCTGCTGATGTTCACAGCGTGTGCATGTTCAGGCTGCGCTGAGTGAAATAAGTCAGAGCAGAATCAGAGCTCTCTGTATGCTCCACGTGTCCTATCACTGTAGAAATTATGCACAAGGTGTTCTGTCCTGTTGGGGGCGCTGATATGAATGATAACACACAGTCGATATGTCCAGCTCTGTTCTAACTTGGTGTGTGTGTGAGTGACTGGGTGAGTGTGTGAGTGACTAGGTGAGTGAGAGCGTGGTGAGTGTTTTACCTGGTCTTTGTATTGCTCTGCCTGCTTGTGCTCGTCCTCCATCTGGATGGTCAGATCCTTCAGCTTCTTGTCTTTCTGGCGCAGGATTTTGGCAGCCGCTTGTCTCTCCCTGACACACACACACCCCAAACAGTTCATACTGCGCTCGTAATAGCACACTGTACTACTGCCACTAACTAGCCACTGGGGGTGGGTGCCACAGAGGGAGGGGGTGTGGGTGGGAAAGTTTTGTAACCCTTTTCACTTTATATACTTTCTGTTTGATTTAATGTATTCTCTAAAATCATTAAATAATTGATAAAAAAATAGACAAATAAAAAAGAAACACATTGGTATACTATAGCTGTGCATTAAATTGGACAGAGGTGATCCAGGAGATCCACAGCAGTGTCCAGTCTCTCACTTGCTCTCGTGCTCCAGCTGCTCCTCCAGCTGGTGTACTTTGGCCTCCAGGGTGGTGATGGAGGTCTTTAGTTTGGACTTGGCCTGTCCATCTGCCTCCTGCAGCTTGGTTTTCAGCTCCTTGTTCTGTTTCTCCAGCTGCTGTCGGAGTGTCTCGCTGCGCTGAGCAGCACTTCGTTCAGCCTGCAGCTCTCCACTCTGCTGGTCCACCTGGACAACACAGCAGCAGTGAGGGACCGGGGCAGTTCTTTCACTGGACCTTTCTATAGTTACAGCAGTGGCTCTTCTAAGCCCAAGTCATTTTGAGAACACTCATGGTCAGCTGTTCCCACTTAAACACAACAAATATATAGGATCACACCCCATCTCTGCTCTCACAGTGCTAGCTATATATAGTTATTAACAGGTGACGACTGATAACTGAGTGAAAATTTGGGAAAAGTTATTTAATTAATGAATGATTTTTTTTTTATCCAAAAGGAGATTTTCTCTGAGTTACAGGTCACTGTTTCCAGTTTGAATACAGTGTCTCTAAGCCATTGCTGTAAACATTGCCCTGAACTGGAAGGTGTGCTGTACCTGCTGCACACTCCTCCTCAGCCTCTCGTTGAGTGACTCAATGTTGCTCTGCTCCTCCTCCAGCTCCTCCTCCAGGTGAGAGATCCTTGCCTCCAGGCGTCGCTTCTCCTCTGACGACAACGACCTGACGTTGACAGCAAAAAAAATACAGCGTCAGCCTCAGAGTACAGCTCAATCCAACCCAACTCAGCCCTACTCAGCCTTAACCAGCTCAACCCTACTCAACTCAACTCAGCCCAACCCAAATCAACTCAGCCTTAACCAACTCATCCCTACTCAGCCTTAACCAATTCAACTCAGACCTACCCAACTCAACTCAGCCCTACTGAGCCTTACCCAACACAACTCATCCCTACTCTACCCAACCCTACCCAACATAACTCAACTTAGCCCAGTTCAACTCACCTGACCTCAAACCAACCCAGTCCTACCCAACTCAGCTTAGCCCAACTCAACTCCACCCCACCCAACACAACTCAGCTCAACTGAAACCTACACAACTAAGCCCTACCCAACTCGACTCAACCCAACCAATCTCCACCCTACCCTACTCTACCCAACTCAACCCAACTAAATTCCACTCAAACAAATCCAACTCAACTAAACTCAGCTCAACTCAACCCAGCCCAGCCTAACTTAGCCCATCAAGATTCACCCCAACTCAACCCAACCCCACAGTATATCGGGTGGTGGGCGTTCGTATGAAGACTGTGCTGCTGGTGTCAAAATCACTGACACAGATTAATTATTAAAAGCTATTAACTAGCTGGGGCTAACCGGGGCTGTTATTACCTGGTTAAGCCTGTGATGGAGAAGTGGCTCAAATTCGATAGGCCTAATTCTGCCCCTAAAGGGACTGGGGGGAAAATAAAAAACTATGGAGCAGCTCGTTGAATTTTACTTTGATCTTGGACTGAAATATAAAGACATAGCATCTCTTCTGAGCAGAAAACATAGATATGTTATTGGGGAGCACCAACTGAAATGTTTGTTGCTGTGTTGTTAACTGCTATGAAATGAGGATGAGAGAATTTAAAGTGCAAGCGCATGGACAAAGGTTACGTGAACAGTATAGAGATACAGACAATGAACACAGTTTCCAAACAGTGGGAGAGAATGGACAGTGAACACCTGAATAAATGTGTAGCTATTGGTAGTGTATTGGAGTAATGGGTGTATGTGTGTAAACGTTTCTGGCAGAAAATGTTATCCGCTGAGCAACGTAAAAATCAGTCTGCAGTGTGTCCTGAGATCTCTGTGTGTTAAGCCACTACCTTACACCCTCCATCTTGTTATTGAATGAGGGGATTTTTAAGAGAGTCTTTGCTTGGTAAAAGTTTTTCGTTAAGATTCTTAGCTTGACCCCTACCCCAGTCAATAACAATAAAATAAAAATAAAAAAACAGCCGCCCACACTTATACTTTATTTCATGAAGTCGCCTACATCTCATACACCTGTTACTATGGAGATACGTGGAGCTACGGCGTTCTGACTTGCACTTGTTCACAACTTCCTCTGATGTTAGGCAGTTCCTTACAGATGTATGAATGATTCACACTGGCAACGAAACTGTGTGTTAGTAGAGATAAATAAATACATATATAATCTCTGTTTCAAGTGGCTGAATTTCCCTGGAAACTGCAGTGTCCTGATGTGTTAACTGAGTCATGAAGACAATTGTGTATCATAAAACATTTGCAAATGAACGCAATGTATTTTTACATCACTCTAATTTTCACATGACTGTATCCCCACAGTTCATGTTTCCACATATTCATCATGTCACTTTCTATATTCACAGGGCCATGACAAAAATTCCACAGTAAAACTTCTTCATCTTCAGGATATTAATAGTCTGTTATATTGTGCCTTCAATGAGTCTCAGATTTTTGTGACACTTTGAAAATAAAGAGATAATATCCACGGAAAGAAGCTAAACGTGTAGTTTTTCCACGGTATGAAAGTTGTGTTCGTTTTTCGGCATCTAGCGGCGACAGAATGCAACTAGTGCAGCATTTAAGGTGAAAGAGAAAATCCTAATGAATCGATTGCTCATCCTTTGAATTCTTTTATCTGAGTTTATTAACCTTGAATAATAACAATGAAAACGTGTTCTTGAAAAATCACAAGTTCAATTCAAGAGCATTTATACTCAGATGCATAATTTCCGTGCAAAAAAATTCAGTGCTACAAATTCAAAGGTGGTAATATTTCAAAGCCTGATGAGACAGATTTGCTTCAATATACACGGGCTCAACCTGAGCAGTGAACTGAGATGGTGAGTGAAACCCTGTGCTCTGTTGGACTTGATGAAAAGTGGGTAAAGAAACACATCAAACAAACCGAGCACATATTCATCCTGGAATTAAATTAAAATAAATGACAGGAATGTTTTAGATGGAGGGATGAGAGTGACTAAAGTCTGGGATATTATTCCTGTTTCCTGCATCCATTTTAACAGCTCAGTGTACAACACCTGACTCATTAAACAGACCACACTCTAATATTCTACACTCTGTCCATGTGACTCTGTCCTTTAAAACAACATGACTAAAATTAGGCTATTTTATAAATATTTTTAAAATTTTATATTAGACTACAATATTTGTAGTTTTTATTGAATAAAACTAGACTAAAACTACTACACATTTTAATCAAAAGACTAGGACGAAAACTAAATCAAGATCAACTGCTAAAATTAACATTGTTCCCATGGCATCTGCCAGGTGTGATGTCATTCTCTGTGATGTCACTGTAGGGGATAAAGGGCAATGTCCTGGTGTTCTGACACTAGTTTTGCTTTGACTGTTGTGTTTGGAGGTTCAGGCCACAGGATGAAGCTGATGCAGACGTTATTCGGTTGTCTCCAGTTGTCGAGACCAGTGAAGTCCAGAAAGACTCTGCTCAGAGAACTGCAGAGAGAGAGAGAGGCCCGAGCACGCCTTGAGGCAGAGTGGAAGAAGGAGAAGGAGGGATGGGAAAAACAGATAAAGGACCTGCAGGAAGCGAGGCAGAAAGAGAGGGCCATGCTGGAGCTGGATCTGGAGACGGAGAGGCAGAAGCGAGCCGAAGTGGAGAGGGAGAAGTCCGTTCTTGAGAAATTCTGGGTCAAACACAGAGAATCCTTGGCTCAGATGCTCAAGACAGCGAAGAGCCTCAATGAAGCCATGAGGGTGGAGCGAGAGAAGATGGAGAGGAAGGTACACCAGATGGAAGAAGAGCTGCAGGATGCGAAGAAGGTGGTGGAGGGGCAGAGGAAAGAAGTAGAGGAGCTCAGGAAAGAGAAACAGAAGAAGGGAGTTGCTCTTTCCTTCTGTAGACACCTGAAAAGGCTGAGAGACGAGGCTTAAAGGAGAGGAGAGTTGGAGGCTTGGCTGAACTCTGTTGGACAGGGAGGTGTTACATCAAAAAAAGAAAAAAACAGAGTTCCCACAAGTGCTCGTCTAGTTTTAATAAATAAATGTATTCAAATGTCTTTCTCGCTTTGTGGTTTTTATAATGTTATGTCGATACCTGCTACATCTGTCTCGATAACTTTCTTACAATAAGGGATTTTATTCAGTGCTTAGAGGCGAGAATAAACGGGAATAAACTAAGTACGGCTGCAAATCTTATAGTGTTCGTCTATAACCCAAGACTCTCTACTCACTATTCCCCACATTACTCACTATAAAATGCATTATTATGGGGCTTTTCTACTGCATGATTTGTATGACACGCAGTGTATCATGGGTATCCAATCTCAGCTAGGGTACATCAGTTGTACACTACTTACTACAGTGCACTCACACACACACACAGCCACACACACCACCACCACCACCACCACAAACACCACGTCAGTGTCACTGCAGCACTGGGAAGGACCCACCACTCACATTATACTTGCTCTGTGGGGGTCCTGACCATTGAAGTACAGGGTATGCAGAGCAATAGGTGGAATACAGTCTGTAATTGCAGAACTACAAAGTGCTCCTGTGTGGTCAGTGGAGCTGAGAGAATGGACTGTGATATGTACTGAGTTCAGTTTAAAGTATTCTACCTCCTGTAAGTGAATGATGTCAGCCTCCAAGGCCTTGGCCCTCCGGTCAGTTTCTCTAGCATTGGAGAGCGCCTCCTTGTGGGCATTGCGGGTGTCCTCTAGTTCTCTCTGGGAGTCCTTCATCTGAGCCTGAGACAAACACAACCACATCAGATGCAAAAGTCTTATACATCTCAGAAAATGACATTTAAACAGCTGTTTATCTGAGCAGTAAGAATTCATTCACTCATTGTCCCTAAGCGCTTATCCAGTTCAGGGTCATGGTGGGTCCGGAGCCTACCTGGAATCACTGGGCGTAAGGCAGGAATACATTCTGGAGGGGGTGCCAGTCCATCATAGGGTGACACACATTCATTCACACACACACACCTAGGGACACTTTCGAGTCGCCAATCCACCTACCAACGTGTGTTTTTTGACTGTGGGAGGAAATCTGAGCACCTGGAGGAAAACCACGCGGACACAGGGAGAACACACCACACTCCACAGAGACAGTCACCCAGACACTATCTGCTGCGCCACCATGTCGCATGCAGTAAGAGATTATTTACTCAAAAATAAGCCCCAATGTCAGAAAACATATCCCATTATTCCAGTGAGTGCGATTGTGTGTGTGTGTGTGTGTGTGTGTGTGTGTGTGTATGTGTTGCCTCATCTCTGCTGTGGTTTCTCAGGGGTTTCTGCTTCACCTTACTCAGAGAATTAACTCTGAGCACACTACTGATTTATGCCGTGGCGTGAATAGTTGAGATAGTCAGGTTCATGTTTAAGTTGGTTGTCTTGTCTCTGTTTAGTATTTGGAAGCATTGTTTTCTTTTCTTCTGTCCTGGGTGTTGACCAAAGAAGGACGGGATCCACTTTTATGCCTTGGTTTATGACAGTGATCCTTCTGAGTAGGGCTGGATGATACGGCCAGAATTTATATCACAATATAGTTCTTAATTTTGGTCGATACGATATTGATATGAACTGTGTAAAATCCACTGAAAAACGTACAATAACAAACAAGAAACATGACATCAATTGGCTTTGTCAATATTAATGTTTTTTTAATTAATTCTAAATTGAGTGTTGAACTGATGACAGCACCCTGTAATGACCATCAGTAAGTGACAAACGCTGTAAGAAATGTATATTGAAATATAGAAAATGTGTTTAAAAATCATATAATTTTTATTGAAACATTTTAGATTGCAGTTTATATTGAATTATTGTCCAGCCCTACTTCTGAGTCTTGGTTTCTCACAGTGTTTCTCATGGGTCCTCTCAGTGGTTTCTTTGCACTGATGGTTTCTCTAGAGTAGAGTAGTAGAATAGAGTAGTAGAGTAGAGTAGAGTAGTTCCTCTACTTTTTTTTTTTTATACACATGGAGTTATATAAGGCAGACAGACTGAAGGAGGGAGTGGGGTTTATTTATTTATTCATTTTTTGTGGTGTGAAATGCATATCTTCTGAATATTTGTTTCAGAATTTGGAGTCGAAGCTGGCGTCCTGTCGTGAGCTTCACATTCAAGACCGAACGCCGAGCAGGTCCCTGATCTCTCCCAACACTCAGATGCAGTCACGGGACACGATAGAGAACCAGCCCAATGCAAACGGACTCTGCGACAAGGGGTGAGTCTCACGGGTAATGGTGCTGATCTCAGAGTGAATTCCTTCAGGATTTAGGGCCCTCACCGCAAGAGAAATATTTACAATTGAAATGCTGAAGAAAAGCCCTGTGATTGGCTGTTGGCTCACGTCCCTCTGAGATCTAGGATGAGGAAGAGGGTGGAGAGAATGATGGCTGACCTCTTGCACCCCAATCACTCTTTGTTCAGGGGTTCCCATCTCCCATACACTTTCAAACATGCGTACACACACAAGCACACTCTCTAACTGGGTGCAATATGCATTTTTGATTTATAAAAATGATCATTTATATTTACAATAGGTTCTGTACTTATCCTCATTTGCACATTTTTAAATTACTGCTTGTTGGCTTGTGTACGTTTTACTTATTTAATTTATGTCGCCACACCTGCATCAAAATAAATTACCTATACAGCAGATACTTGGTTAATTTAAGAAAAAAAAAGATTCTGAAATATTCTGATGATTCTGGTTACAGCTGTAGCAACCTTTAAATATTTGAGACTCTCAAAGTGTTGTCATTGGAAAGTCACGAGGTTGGACCCCAGTAATGCAACAGCCATCAGTATTTAGTGGAGGATTGCCCTCCCACCCTTCTATCACTCAGCACAATGTTGGTCTAACATTAGAGTTGGGCAGTTGGTGTTCTGCTCCAAGCGTGTTAAGTCCAGTGACAACATTGTGTCGTGGTGGTGGAAGCTTGTCCTGCCTTCACCCTCAGTGTCATGTGATATTTGTGTGTGCAGCAGAAACATTTCAGTAATCTCACTGGTTCCAGGCTTTTCTCTGTCCTGATGCCTTTTTTGTGTTTTACAGGATGGTGAAGCGGTTGGATTTCAGTCAGGGCTCGAAGATGGTGTTGTGAATTGAATCCGTCTCCCACTCGGAGGTGCGTCAGCTCTGAACGGACCATCTCCTGCAAACAGTATTCATATCAAAGTCTTTAATGCACAAAAACGCGTCTGTTCCTATGAACTGATGTGTGGCTTCTGCCTAACTCTCCACCTGGTGGCGCTGCAGTCGGAGGAGTGTTTGGGAACGTTTCCCTGCTTAATTTACTACTGTTAGACAGCACCGATGACTCTTAGCCTTTATCCTGCAATGCAATGTATATATTTACAGCCTATTTTTATACGCTGAGTCTCTCTTTAACACTGGTCTCGAGCTAACACGAGTCTGCTTAGATGTTCTTCTGTCTGGTCATAATGGTTCTGACTTTTTATTCGTTTGTTTTTTTTGTGTGTTCCTGCAGATTTATGCCTTTATGATGAGGCCAAAGATGAGGGGAGGCTTTATAAGTGTTTATGAGAGTTTACTGAAGACCAGGGAAAGAGGAAGTGTCCTGAGCTTCTACAGATTAATCACAGCAGTGACAGCGCTGATGCACAGTGGGAGTCCTGTAGTGTTTGCCTAAAAAAAAAAACTTCTTCAAATTGAACAGAGACCCTGTATGCCAGAAATGAAAATATCTGGAAAAAACATGTTGAAATGTATAGTTTTAAAATTTCCTCGCTGTAACAAAACATTGGCAGAAAAACACATCAGTGTGTTTGACCAGTTGGGGAGACTCATGTATGACATTGACAGACTGAGATAAGATCTTCTGGAGAGACATGTTTGTTTTCCAAATTGGAATATTTTTAGTTTGGAACTGGAATTATATGCAGCAATTAAACACTTCTCTCCCAAATCTTCCTTAAAATGTCTGACACTGAAACCTCATGCAGGACCCTCCTTAGGCTCACACAAAGCAGAGCACGACTTCCTCTAAACTGTGGTCATCAGCGGTGTTCCTGTCCAAGCTGGGATTTGAACCCCAATCTGTTGTTTTAGGGTAGAGATCTTATCCACTATGCTATCCAACCACATGTAATTCCACTGATTTTTTTCAAACTGACAATGACCAAATGCCTCCGCTGTACTTCATGAACAGGTAGAAATGTTTTGTTACTTTCTGCAGGACTGGAAACCTGTAGGACTCATTTAAGGTGGACAAACTATTTGGGAACTGAAGCTGCTGTGTGTTCATGTGCGCTCCTTCGCAAACATCTCAAAATGGCAAAATGTTAAAGGGGTTTATTATGGGAGGAAAAAAAATCTTTTTTTAGTTTATGTAGCTCATTGATGTGAGAATCTAATTCCAGGTAGGTTCTGAAATTAGAAATTAGAACACTGAGTTAAAATAGATAATAAGAGGACAGAGAAGAAAGTGAAAATGACCAAAAAAATAAAAAATAAAAAGCTGTTTTGCTCCTTGCTCCTCATTGCTGGGCACCTTGCATTTGGAGTAAACAGGCTTGTTCTCAACAGGAAAGGATATTTGACTCACACAAAACAACCACTTACAGGCTCGCTCCTGCAGTATTCTATATTAATGGAAGGAGATTTAGCCACAGACACTGCAGTGATGGACTGAATAAAACAAGGCACAGAAGTGTGTAAGCGAGCATGTTCAGACAGCCAATCAGAATACAGCTGGTGGAATCAATGGCCCACCAAATGGACCAGCTGTCTCCTGCAAAAAATAAAAAATACATCAACTAAACTGCCTTTAAAGTATATCCAGGTAATAATGAAGGTCTCAGACTTGTCTCTCTCTTAACGGCAACAGCGGGCTTTGGAAACCACAACAGAAAAGGTAGCGTTAAGCTGTGTTTACTCATGGTGTATTGGCGTGTTGTTTTTTGGGACTGAACACAGCTCCGTCATCAGTTCAGACAGATCAGTAGAGTTTGTTCCTTCCTTGTTGCGTCGTCCAGCTCTTGCTGAATTCTTTCGTTGGCCACCGATCCAAGGAGAGTTTGAACCTCTTCAAAAGTCTAGTGCTGTGTCCGAAACTGAGCCCTAAACATAGTGGACAATTTTCAGTGCACTCAAACAATCCCACAATGCAGTGCAAAGAGTACTGCAAAACCCATGTACAGTAACATATCAGATTACCCATAATCCACTGCGTTGTTTGGTGAAAACCCACATGAGGTAGTGTTTGAAATCATTCAGTTCCCTATAATAGTGCACTATATAATGAGTAATATAGGGAATGGTGAATATAGATCCATTTTGGGCACAGGGTAGGGCTATTTGGGTGACTATTGACTTCCTGTATTTGTTAGCAACAGGAGCTTCACAGCTTTTGTTCTAAACTAATGCAGCAAAATTCTGTCTCCAAGCTCTTCTTAGCTGATCAACTGCGTTTGGACTCTACACTCATTTATTGATTCTTCACCAGTATCTTCAACTATCTCTTTAATGTTTTGCCATTCTGGGAACAGCCTGGGTTTTTTTTTTTCAGGGGAGTGTGTATTATATATATGTGTGTGTTATTTTGTTGTCTTTGTGGCTGACCTGGACTTCATTACTGACACGGTAATGACTCCGTTGCCTCATTTGTTTTAAGAATTTACAGCTAACATTTGATTTCAAAGAGGTTTTTCTCTTGTGCTAACACTTTACTGTAGATGTTCGTAAAGCTACATGACTCCTACATGAGGCTTTACGACAACTGACATGCACCTATGTAGACATCTGTGGAGGCTTAGTCCAACAAGAGATTTTCATAAAAACAGCTATTTAACCCTCCTCCAAACCTTATCTAATGCTGTTTCTCCAGTGCTGAGCCCCGAGTAGCAACGACAGAGACTCTGTTCTCCCTGTTACAGCTCAGTGGAGCATCACAATGATTTTTGAAGCTGTAATTTTAAGGTAAAAATACTACCTAGAGTTCCGTTAATGAATGTTTGTGTCTGTGGTTATGAAATCTTTCTGTAGCTTTATAAATATACACCTACAGTAAAGTGTTACCAAAGTGTTTACTTTATTTTTGCCTTCTGTAACATGACCACAATCTTGTGCCTTAATGAACCTGACTGCAGCCAGGTCAGAGGAACAGTCCAGACTTATGTTAACATCACACATCTACACCTTTCCCTCCTCTTTCTCCCAGATGTGTTTGGTCAGCCAGGACGTGGAGGGTGTCTGAGGTTTTACACTGGAGCTACGAAGCTGATGTAGAGAAGCGTGTTCACTATTTAGCATGATGCAGTTTGTGTGCAAAACAAAAGAAACAGTCAATCAATTTTACTACCAAACCATATCAAATATGTTTCATACAGAATCCGACACATCCAGGCCACTAGGGGTCAGCCTACCATTTCTCTCCTGATGTAGAGAAGAATCAGTGGAGACAGTGTCTGGTTGCTATTTTAAAGCAACACTAGGTAATGCTAGGTATTTTGCTCCTGAGCTCCCCCTACAGTTCCAGAGTGTAATTCATTTTTACAGCACTGTCCTGAACCTGAGGATTAGGAAAGTGGAAAGGGTCCTATTCTACCCTCTTCTAAACGTTTTTAGCAACCACAGAGGCCCTGTTTCCTTCTTAAATCTCAGTGGAGCATCACAATGATTTTGAAGCTATCATGCTAAAGTGCTACTTATACTTAAAGCGCTACTTATAAGCTAAAATGCTACTTAGTGTTGCTTTAAGAACTAATTTCCACAGGGTTGTAGCTCCAATGTAAATCTACAGAAGAAAACTTCAGACAACATCTGAACTGATATCATTTCTGGAGGAAAACTTTTGCATCATCAGCTCCAAATGTTCTGAAAACCAAACAATGATATAGAACCAAGGAATGATCCCAAAGTTTTGAGATTTGGCTCTGAATTGAATTGAGGGCAGGATCCAGCCTGTCATTGGCTGCTGAACAGATAATTGATAACTCAAAGCAATAGGTAGTTCCCGCCCACAGAACAATATCCAGACACCTCTATACAGATACAGATCATCTGTGTGACCATGCTGCTTTAACAAAGAGTTTTAATGTTCCAGGCACAATGAAGCTGCTACTGGCAGGCCATGTCACATCTTCAGCAGCCAATGGTTGACTAGATCCCGCCCTCAAGTCAGACTACAACGAGAAAGAGACCGAGAGATTTGTGTGCTACTGAGGAAAAGAGAGGATTGTTTCATAGATTAATTCATTCATTCTCTGGAGGAAACCCACACAGACACAAAAAGGACACACCATGATATTCACAAACAGAGGAGAGGGCACCTCTTTTGGACCCCCAGACCCTTTACTGCCACTAGAAGCCGTCATTTACACATTGATTTCTTGGTAATGGATTTTGCTTTTTTAAAAACGTATTTATTTTTTTAATATCCTCAGAACATTTGTCTCCAATTTGATGTCATAGAAAACTACGTTTGAATAGTGTCTGAAGTCCCGCTTTAACCTCCCCTTCAGTGAAGTTATAGGTGGGAGTTCAGACTAGAGAACCCCTGTCGCTTCTTTCCATCAGCACACACAAACTTTCTGACATGTCAGACATATGACTGCGGCCCTGAAGGGCTTCTGCATTCACCCGCCTGTGTTCCTGAAGCTTCTCAGAGTAAGAGCACTGATCCAGGGTCAGCACTCCTGTTCTGAGGGGTTGTTAAACCGTGGCCTGTCTCTCTGTTTGTTCTCAAGCTCAAGTTTTGAGGAGATTTAACTACTTCAGTGAAGGGTACTCGTGTTTTATGTTAAAATTGGGAGCGTAAAGAGGAAGTGGAGAGGCGCTGTTTTCTACTTTGTTTAGAGGTAGGTACTAACGATGTAGGAGCCGTAGAGGAACTTGGAGCACATAGAGTTTAAGCACGGTCATCTCAGGGGCTTGTGGAAGCAATAACTTCACTAAAGTCGTCCTTGTGGTCCAGATTATTTAGGGGTCTTGGTTTTTGTGTGTGGGTCAAGCTGAAAAATAAACCTGCTGCTGACAACCCCAGCTCTGAGTTTGTGTCTGATTCAAACTGGTGTTTACAGAATACACGAGCAAAAGCTCTCTGTCAGGAGGCCCGTTGTGGGTTCAACATGGGCAGGCTGGGATCTAGGCAGGTGGGTGGGTACATACAGTTGGGAACAGCTCAGATTGATCCTATTTTCAACCCGTCCTGGGCCCATCACTGACTCTGGAGGGCATCTATTCATGGGGTCAGCATGTACAGATGCAGGGAAACGGCATCTAGATGTTTTTAGACAATGAAAAGTCTTCAATCGTTGAAAAACACAAACTGAGATGAGGGTATTGCTCTATTCCTCCTCCATAGGTGGGTAACACTGACTTACTTTTGTTGTTTGGGATTTCTTAAAGTGGAAATATTTCCAAACTCGGGAGACGACTAGTTGCATTACCAGCAGCGCTACAAAACTAAACAACACGAGTTACAAATGAATAAACAAACCAAAAGAAATCATTGTTTTTCAACAATCATTGATATCCCCTTTAACTGAGCTGCACATACAGACCCCATATGGGTGTGTTAGCTGGGATAATGCATTCTGTTGTCAAAACTATTGATGACACTTCGGTATTGAGTTGGAGGGTGTAACCTCAGAACAGGATATGGAACAGGTGAATGACAGTTGGTCAGTGTTTGCATGTGTGTGGGTGGGCGGATTTAGAACATACTTGTTGAATCTGGTTGGTTGTTATAGTTTATATCAAATATGTTTTAGGCCTCAAAGTCTAATCCGATTTAGATCTAATTAAGCTGAACTTAAAGAAAAAAAAATTGTACTTGGGTGAAATATGCCTTTAAAAATAAGTAGAGAGAAGTGAATATTCGTCATCCATATTGACACCCACTAGAGGGCAGTGCCGAGGAGACACAGGGTCCTAGTAACATTTTCCTGAAACTGCAGATATAGAGTATTACTATTGGGGGTGCGGTTTAGTGTTGTAAGGTTTTATCTGCTCGTTACTTCATTAAGCAATAACAAAGACAAGCAGCGTTTTCTAGAGTGTGTATCTTAGTGTATTATACATTTATAATATTCTAGATGCAATCTTAGGTGCCCATTGTTGTGCCATAGTCCTGGCCAGTCCCTCCTGTCCTCCATCTTTCTCCTTATCTCACAGTGCTACCACGTGTGGAGTATGAAGGTTATCACAAGCTTCCTCCAACATCACTAAAATTCAACATGCTTGGAGGTGAACACTAAGGCCCTCTTGGGACGGTGAATAAAAGGATGTAAAGCATCAGAAAACAGGATTGGGACATGCATTTGAACGTGAGACTGGAGGAGGGTGTGAACAGGGACCAGAAACGGGACACAGAACAAAAACTGACCAGTGTTTTTCACAACATCAGGAGATGAATTAAAGGAAAACGTCCTTTTGAAATGTGAGCATCTAAACCCTAAAACCATTATTTAGAACCAAGGATTAGCAACCAACTGTGTTTCATTTCATTTCTCGCGTCTTTCCAAAGAAAAACATGCATCTCCAAATTAGTAACTTTGCAAGAGAAGGGAAAATACCTTAACTTTCAATGGAAGTCAATGTAAAAAGATTCAATTCAGAGTAATTTTGGAGCATTTCTATTGGTTCATTCATTTTGAAATTTTCACAGTGTGAAGGACAGCTGCTGTGTTCAAATGATGTAGTAAACTACACATCCACAAACACAGAGACAAACGTTTTTCACTGGACAGCAATGTAATGTTCTTAGAAAGGATACTGAACAAATAATTAAACTGTGAATCTCCCCCGATCTCACACAGTGCTCCCACCCATGGGCCCCAATTAACACAGTTTTAAATTGAACCCCAAATTACTCATATAACACTGTTCTCATGATTGAAGACGGTTTAAAGCTGTTATTTACTTATGAAAGTCGAGAAAGATGTTCCAAGTTTTCAGTTGCCATCATCGTTCTTTAGTTTAACCAGGTTCTCTTGGTTCTAGAAGCTCAATTTAACCGAATCAGGTTCTATTCGCAGACCTCGGAAAATTGGATCTGGTTCTGTTTCGAATTGTGTTTCCTGCTCTCATCAGGTTCTGGTCCTGAGTGGAGGTTGGACTGATTGTTGAAGTCAGAGTCACAATAATTACATTTAAATTTGAATGTGATATTTTTGTGTATGTGCTATTTGATAGCTCGGGTCTGTTTCTGCCCCCTGCTGGCCGTGTCCAGTCCTTGTCTGGGGGGCAGTGGTGTTCACTGCAGATCGTCCTGCTCTCCGTTGATTGGTTCTGTCTGAGGTTCCACAGGTTCTGAAGCTCCGCCCTCCTCAGGAATCGCAGCGTTTACCTTCAGACTCCGGCGTGCTCCGCCCACAGCCCGCCGGGGGGAGGGGCTAAAGGAGGTGGTGTCGTTTCCTCGTCTGGGGAGAGAAGGGAACACAGGGAACAGGCTAAAGATGCTGAACGTTGCATCGATACGGTTAGGATTAACATTGTTCAAGGCAATGTCTGGGGAAACATCACATTTCCTTTTTATTAATATTATTCTTATTATTCATGGAGTCTGCAGCTACTTCTTTAGTGTTAACATCACTTCTTTGCTTTTAATTCTGGATCTATGAGGCTCAAAATTAAACCCAGACCTGCTTCAGAAGGCATAAGTCAATATTTGAGAAAAGAATGGGAGGCTTGTAACTCTAAACACAGTTCACTGGTGGAGTATGGGTTAGCAACATTAGCCTCATAGCTCCAGTGTTAAACTAAAAAAGGAGAACAGTCAGCTACATTTGGGTTTGGGGAGAAGCTGACTGTGTAAATGGGATGTTTTCAGAAGTGCTCCACTCACTACAGGACATCAGGTGATGGAAAAAGCAGGCAGTATATTTATCCAGTTACTGGGTTATATAATTGTGGTGTTAGTAGGGTGTTTTGTGGGTTTAATGAAGATAATGGGGATTTATGGGGTATAACGGGTTAGTAGAGTGAAAGCATGCATTACATACATCACAGAAAGGGCTCACTGCAGAACAACCTGAGTTTGCTCTTGAGGGAGGACACCTCTCTGATCAGGGCATCGTTAGCCTCCGACGCCTCCTCCAGTTCCCTCTGCAGCTTCCTGCGGGCAGCCGAGGCTCGCTGAGACTCTTCCTCACTCTCCTCCACAGCTCGCTTCAACTGCTTCACTCGAGTGTTGGCCTTCTCCGCCTGCAACGCAGAGCAATGACCGTCACACAGAGCTTCATGGAAAATTAGCACAGAACCAGAACACATAGACCACTGTGTGTCAGAAAAGGGTTAAATTATAGACATGATACATCACAATAAACAGCAGGACCAAGACTCTTTCAGCGAGCCCCCTAGTGGCAATAACAGTGGCAGGTGCAAACATATAGGCACTGTTAGCTTTTTCTCCTGGCGTAGCTCTGCTGATGTTCACAGCGTGTGCATGTTCAGGCTGCGCTGAGTGAAATAAGTCAGAGCAGAATCAGAGCTCTCTGTATGCTCCACGTGTCCTATCACTGTAGAAATTATGCACAAGGTGTTCTGTCCTGTTGGGGGCGCTGATATGAATGATAACACACAGTCGATATGTCCAGCTCTGTTCTAACTTGGTGTGTGTGTGAGTGACTGGGTGAGTGTGTGAGTGACTAGGTGAGTGAGAGCGTGGTGAGTGTTTTACCTGGTCTTTGTATTGCTCTGCCTGCTTGTGCTCGTCCTCCATCTGGATGGTCAGATCCTTCAGCTTCTTGTCTTTCTGGCGCAGGATTTTGGCAGCCGCTTGTCTCTCCCTGACACACACACACCCCAAACAGTTCATACTGCGCTCGTAATAGCACACTGTACTACTGCCACTAACTAGCCACTGGGGGTGGGTGCCACAGAGGGAGGGGGTGTGGGTGGGAAAGTTTTGTAACCCTTTTCACTTTATATACTTTCTGTTTGATTTAATGTATTCTCTAAAATCATTAAATAATTGATAAAAAAATAGACAAATAAAAAAGAAACACATTGGTATACTATAGCTGTGCATTAAATTGGACAGAGGTGATCCAGGAGATCCACAGCAGTGTCCAGTCTCTCACTTGCTCTCGTGCTCCAGCTGCTCCTCCAGCTGGTGTACTTTGGCCTCCAGGGTGGTGATGGAGGTCTTTAGTTTGGACTTGGCCTGTCCATCTGCCTCCTGCAGCTTGGTTTTCAGCTCCTTGTTCTGTTTCTCCAGCTGCTGTCGGAGTGTCTCGCTGCGCTGAGCAGCACTTCGTTCAGCCTGCAGCTCTCCACTCTGCTGGTCCACCTGGACAACACAGCAGCAGTGAGGGACCGGGGCAGTTCTTTCACTGGACCTTTCTATAGTTACAGCAGTGGCTCTTCTAAGCCCAAGTCATTTTGAGAACACTCATGGTCAGCTGTTCCCACTTAAACACAACAAATATATAGGATCACACCCCATCTCTGCTCTCACAGTGCTAGCTATATATAGTTATTAACAGGTGACGACTGATAACTGAGTGAAAATTTGGGAAAAGTTATTTAATTAATGAATGATTTTTTTTTTATCCAAAAGGAGATTTTCTCTGAGTTACAGGTCACTGTTTCCAGTTTGAATACAGTGTCTCTAAGCCATTGCTGTAAACATTGCCCTGAACTGGAAGGTGTGCTGTACCTGCTGCACACTCCTCCTCAGCCTCTCGTTGAGTGACTCAATGTTGCTCTGCTCCTCCTCCAGCTCCTCCTCCAGGTGAGAGATCCTTGCCTCCAGGCGTCGCTTCTCCTCTGACGACAACGACCTGACGTTGACAGCAAAAAAAATACAGCGTCAGCCTCAGAGTACAGCTCAATCCAACCCAACTCAGCCCTACTCAGCCTTAACCAGCTCAACCCTACTCAACTCAACTCAGCCCAACCCAAATCAACTCAGCCTTAACCAACTCATCCCTACTCAGCCTTAACCAATTCAACTCAGACCTACCCAACTCAACTCAGCCCTACTGAGCCTTACCCAACACAACTCATCCCTACTCTACCCAACCCTACCCAACATAACTCAACTTAGCCCAGTTCAACTCACCTGACCTCAAACCAACCCAGTCCTACCCAACTCAGCTTAGCCCAACTCAACTCCACCCCACCCAACACAACTCAGCTCAACTGAAACCTACACAACTAAGCCCTACCCAACTCGACTCAACCCAACCAATCTCCACCCTACCCTACTCTACCCAACTCAACCCAACTAAATTCCACTCAAACAAATCCAACTCAACTAAACTCAGCTCAACTCAACCCAGCCCAGCCTAACTTAGCCCATCAAGATTCACCCCAACTCAACCCAACCCCACAGTATATCGGGTGGTGGGCGTTCGTATGAAGACTGTGCTGCTGGTGTCAAAATCACTGACACAGATTAATTATTAAAAGCTATTAACTAGCTGGGGCTAACCGGGGCTGTTATTACCTGGTTAAGCCTGTGATGGAGAAGTGGCTCAAATTCGATAGGCCTAATTCTGCCCCTAAAGGGACTGGGGGGAAAATAAAAAACTATGGAGCAGCTCGTTGAATTTTACTTTGATCTTGGACTGAAATATAAAGACATAGCATCTCTTCTGAGCAGAAAACATAGATATGTTATTGGGGAGCACCAACTGAAATGTTTGTTGCTGTGTTGTTAACTGCTATGAAATGAGGATGAGAGAATTTAAAGTGCAAGCGCATGGACAAAGGTTACGTGAACAGTATAGAGATACAGACAATGAACACAGTTTCCAAACAGTGGGAGAGAATGGACAGTGAACACCTGAATAAATGTGTAGCTATTGGTAGTGTATTGGAGTAATGGGTGTATGTGTGTAAACGTTTCTGGCAGAAAATGTTATCCGCTGAGCAACGTAAAAATCAGTCTGCAGTGTGTCCTGAGATCTCTGTGTGTTAAGCCACTACCTTACACCCTCCATCTTGTTATTGAATGAGGGGATTTTTAAGAGAGTCTTTGCTTGGTAAAAGTTTTTCGTTAAGATTCTTAGCTTGACCCCTACCCCAGTCAATAACAATAAAATAAAAATAAAAAAACAGCCGCCCACACTTATACTTTATTTCATGAAGTCGCCTACATCTCATACACCTGTTACTATGGAGATACGTGGAGCTACGGCGTTCTGACTTGCACTTGTTCACAACTTCCTCTGATGTTAGGCAGTTCCTTACAGATGTATGAATGATTCACACTGGCAACGAAACTGTGTGTTAGTAGAGATAAATAAATACATATATAATCTCTGTTTCAAGTGGCTGAATTTCCCTGGAAACTGCAGTGTCCTGATGTGTTAACTGAGTCATGAAGACAATTGTGTATCATAAAACATTTGCAAATGAACGCAATGTATTTTTACATCACTCTAATTTTCACATGACTGTATCCCCACAGTTCATGTTTCCACATATTCATCATGTCACTTTCTATATTCACAGGGCCATGACAAAAATTCCACAGTAAAACTTCTTCATCTTCAGGATATTAATAGTCTGTTATATTGTGCCTTCAATGAGTCTCAGATTTTTGTGACACTTTGAAAATAAAGAGATAATATCCACGGAAAGAAGCTAAACGTGTAGTTTTTCCACGGTATGAAAGTTGTGTTCGTTTTTCGGCATCTAGCGGCGACAGAATGCAACTAGTGCAGCATTTAAGGTGAAAGAGAAAATCCTAATGAATCGATTGCTCATCCTTTGAATTCTTTTATCTGAGTTTATTAACCTTGAATAATAACAATGAAAACGTGTTCTTGAAAAATCACAAGTTCAATTCAAGAGCATTTATACTCAGATGCATAATTTCCGTGCAAAAAAATTCAGTGCTACAAATTCAAAGGTGGTAATATTTCAAAGCCTGATGAGACAGATTTGCTTCAATATACACGGGCTCAACCTGAGCAGTGAACTGAGATGGTGAGTGAAACCCTGTGCTCTGTTGGACTTGATGAAAAGTGGGTAAAGAAACACATCAAACAAACCGAGCACATATTCATCCTGGAATTAAATTAAAATAAATGACAGGAATGTTTTAGATGGAGGGATGAGAGTGACTAAAGTCTGGGATATTATTCCTGTTTCCTGCATCCATTTTAACAGCTCAGTGTACAACACCTGACTCATTAAACAGACCACACTCTAATATTCTACACTCTGTCCATGTGACTCTGTCCTTTAAAACAACATGACTAAAATTAGGCTATTTTATAAATATTTTTAAAATTTTATATTAGACTACAATATTTGTAGTTTTTATTGAATAAAACTAGACTAAAACTACTACACATTTTAATCAAAAGACTAGGACGAAAACTAAATCAAGATCAACTGCTAAAATTAACATTGTTCCCATGGCATCTGCCAGGTGTGATGTCATTCTCTGTGATGTCACTGTAGGGGATAAAGGGCAATGTCCTGGTGTTCTGACACTAGTTTTGCTTTGACTGTTGTGTTTGGAGGTTCAGGCCACAGGATGAAGCTGATGCAGACGTTATTCGGTTGTCTCCAGTTGTCGAGACCAGTGAAGTCCAGAAAGACTCTGCTCAGAGAACTGCAGAGAGAGAGAGAGGCCCGAGCACGCCTTGAGGCAGAGTGGAAGAAGGAGAAGGAGGGATGGGAAAAACAGATAAAGGACCTGCAGGAAGCGAGGCAGAAAGAGAGGGCCATGCTGGAGCTGGATCTGGAGACGGAGAGGCAGAAGCGAGCCGAAGTGGAGAGGGAGAAGTCCGTTCTTGAGAAATTCTGGGTCAAACACAGAGAATCCTTGGCTCAGATGCTCAAGACAGCGAAGAGCCTCAATGAAGCCATGAGGGTGGAGCGAGAGAAGATGGAGAGGAAGGTACACCAGATGGAAGAAGAGCTGCAGGATGCGAAGAAGGTGGTGGAGGGGCAGAGGAAAGAAGTAGAGGAGCTCAGGAAAGAGAAACAGAAGAAGGGAGTTGCTCTTTCCTTCTGTAGACACCTGAAAAGGCTGAGAGACGAGGCTTAAAGGAGAGGAGAGTTGGAGGCTTGGCTGAACTCTGTTGGACAGGGAGGTGTTACATCAAAAAAAGAAAAAAACAGAGTTCCCACAAGTGCTCGTCTAGTTTTAATAAATAAATGTATTCAAATGTCTTTCTCGCTTTGTGGTTTTTATAATGTTATGTCGATACCTGCTACATCTGTCTCGATAACTTTCTTACAATAAGGGATTTTATTCAGTGCTTAGAGGCGAGAATAAACGGGAATAAACTAAGTACGGCTGCAAATCTTATAGTGTTCGTCTATAACCCAAGACTCTCTACTCACTATTCCCCACATTACTCACTATAAAATGCATTATTATGGGGCTTTTCTACTGCATGATTTGTATGACACGCAGTGTATCATGGGTATCCAATCTCAGCTAGGGTACATCAGTTGTACACTACTTACTACAGTGCACTCACACACACACACAGCCACACACACCACCACCACCACCACCACAAACACCACGTCAGTGTCACTGCAGCACTGGGAAGGACCCACCACTCACATTATACTTGCTCTGTGGGGGTCCTGACCATTGAAGTACAGGGTATGCAGAGCAATAGGTGGAATACAGTCTGTAATTGCAGAACTACAAAGTGCTCCTGTGTGGTCAGTGGAGCTGAGAGAATGGACTGTGATATGTACTGAGTTCAGTTTAAAGTATTCTACCTCCTGTAAGTGAATGATGTCAGCCTCCAAGGCCTTGGCCCTCCGGTCAGTTTCTCTAGCATTGGAGAGCGCCTCCTTGTGGGCATTGCGGGTGTCCTCTAGTTCTCTCTGGGAGTCCTTCATCTGAGCCTGAGACAAACACAACCACATCAGATGCAAAAGTCTTATACATCTCAGAAAATGACATTTAAACAGCTGTTTATCTGAGCAGTAAGAATTCATTCACTCATTGTCCCTAAGCGCTTATCCAGTTCAGGGTCATGGTGGGTCCGGAGCCTACCTGGAATCACTGGGCGTAAGGCAGGAATACATTCTGGAGGGGGTGCCAGTCCATCATAGGGTGACACACATTCATTCACACACACACACCTAGGGACACTTTCGAGTCGCCAATCCACCTACCAACGTGTGTTTTTTGACTGTGGGAGGAAATCTGAGCACCTGGAGGAAAACCACGCGGACACAGGGAGAACACACCACACTCCACAGAGACAGTCACCCAGACACTATCTGCTGCGCCACCATGTCGCATGCAGTAAGAGATTATTTACTCAAAAATAAGCCCCAATGTCAGAAAACATATCCCATTATTCCAGTGAGTGTGATTGTGTGTGTGTGTGTGTGTGTGTGTGTGTGTGTGTATGTGTTGCCTCATCTCTGCTGTGGTTTCTCAGGGGTTTCTGCTTCACCTTACTCAGAGAATTAACTCTGAGCACACTACTGATTTATGCCGTGGCGTGAATAGTTGAGATAGTCAGGTTCATGTTTAAGTTGGTTGTCTTGTCTCTGTTTAGTATTTGGAAGCATTGTTTTCTTTTCTTCTGTCCTGGGTGTTGACCAAAGAAGGACGGGATCCACTTTTATGCCTTGGTTTATGACAGTGATCCTTCTGAGTAGGGCTGGATGATACGGCCAGAATTTATATCACAATATAGTTCTTAATTTTGGTCGATACGATATTGATATGAACTGTGTAAAATCCACTGAAAAACGTACAATAACAAACAAGAAACATGACATCAATTGGCTTTGTCAATATTAATGTTTTTTTAATTAATTCTAAATTGAGTGTTGAACTGATGACAGCACCCTGTAATGACCATCAGTAAGTGACAAACGCTGTAAGAAATGTATATTGAAATATAGAAAATGTGTTTAAAAATCATATAATTTTTATTGAAACATTTTAGATTGCAGTTTATATTGAATTATTGTCCAGCCCTACTTCTGAGTCTTGGTTTCTCACAGTGTTTCTCATGGGTCCTCTCAGTGGTTTCTTTGCACTGATGGTTTCTCTAGAGTAGAGTAGTAGAATAGAGTAGTAGAGTAGAGTAGAGTAGTTCCTCTACTTTTTTTTTTTTATACACATGGAGTTATATAAGGCAGACAGACTGAAGGAGGGAGTGGGGTTTATTTATTTATTCATTTTTTGTGGTGTGAAATGCATATCTTCTGAATATTTGTTTCAGAATTTGGAGTCGAAGCTGGCGTCCTGTCGTGAGCTTCACATTCAAGACCGAACGCCGAGCAGGTCCCTGATCTCTCCCAACACTCAGATGCAGTCACGGGACACGATAGAGAACCAGCCCAATGCAAACGGACTCTGCGACAAGGGGTGAGTCTCACGGGTAATGGTGCTGATCTCAGAGTGAATTCCTTCAGGATTTAGGGCCCTCACCGCAAGAGAAATATTTACAATTGAAATGCTGAAGAAAAGCCCTGTGATTGGCTGTTGGCTCACGTCCCTCTGAGATCTAGGATGAGGAAGAGGGTGGAGAGAATGATGGCTGACCTCTTGCACCCCAATCACTCTTTGTTCAGGGGTTCCCATCTCCCATACACTTTCAAACATGCGTACACACACAAGCACACTCTCTAACTGGGTGCAATATGCATTTTTGATTTATAAAAATGATCATTTATATTTACAATAGGTTCTGTACTTATCCTCATTTGCACATTTTTAAATTACTGCTTGTTGGCTTGTGTACGTTTTACTTATTTAATTTATGTCGCCACACCTGCATCAAAATAAATTACCTATACAGCAGATACTTGGTTAATTTAAGAAAAAAAAAGATTCTGAAATATTCTGATGATTCTGGTTACAGCTGTAGCAACCTTTAAATATTTGAGACTCTCAAAGTGTTGTCATTGGAAAGTCACGAGGTTGGACCCCAGTAATGCAACAGCCATCAGTATTTAGTGGAGGATTGCCCTCCCACCCTTCTATCACTCAGCACAATGTTGGTCTAACATTAGAGTTGGGCAGTTGGTGTTCTGCTCCAAGCGTGTTAAGTCCAGTGACAACATTGTGTCGTGGTGGTGGAAGCTTGTCCTGCCTTCACCCTCAGTGTCATGTGATATTTGTGTGTGCAGCAGAAACATTTCAGTAATCTCACTGGTTCCAGGCTTTTCTCTGTCCTGATGCCTTTTTTGTGTTTTACAGGATGGTGAAGCGGTTGGATTTCAGTCAGGGCTCGAAGATGGTGTTGTGAATTGAATCCGTCTCCCACTCGGAGGTGCGTCAGCTCTGAACGGACCATCTCCTGCAAACAGTATTCATATCAAAGTCTTTAATGCACAAAAACGCGTCTGTTCCTATGAACTGATGTGTGGCTTCTGCCTAACTCTCCACCTGGTGGCGCTGCAGTCGGAGGAGTGTTTGGGAACGTTTCCCTGCTTAATTTACTACTGTTAGACAGCACCGATGACTCTTAGCCTTTATCCTGCAATGCAATGTATATATTTACAGCCTATTTTTATACGCTGAGTCTCTCTTTAACACTGGTCTCGAGCTAACACGAGTCTGCTTAGATGTTCTTCTGTCTGGTCATAATGGTTCTGACTTTTTATTCGTTTGTTTTTTTTGTGTGTTCCTGCAGATTTATGCCTTTATGATGAGGCCAAAGATGAGGGGAGGCTTTATAAGTGTTTATGAGAGTTTACTGAAGACCAGGGAAAGAGGAAGTGTCCTGAGCTTCTACAGATTAATCACAGCAGTGACAGCGCTGATGCACAGTGGGAGTCCTGTAGTGTTTGCCTAAAAAAAAAAACTTCTTCAAATTGAACAGAGACCCTGTATGCCAGAAATGAAAATATCTGGAAAAAACATGTTGAAATGTATAGTTTTAAAATTTCCTCGCTGTAACAAAACATTGGCAGAAAAACACATCAGTGTGTTTGACCAGTTGGGGAGACTCATGTATGACATTGACAGACTGAGATAAGATCTTCTGGAGAGACATGTTTGTTTTCCAAATTGGAATATTTTTAGTTTGGAACTGGAATTATATGCAGCAATTAAACACTTCTCTCCCAAATCTTCCTTAAAATGTCTGACACTGAAACCTCATGCAGGACCCTCCTTAGGCTCACACAAAGCAGAGCACGACTTCCTCTAAACTGTGGTCATCAGCGGTGTTCCTGTCCAAGCTGGGATTTGAACCCCAATCTGTTGTTTTAGGGTAGAGATCTTATCCACTATGCTATCCAACCACATGTAATTCCACTGATTTTTTTCAAACTGACAATGACCAAATGCCTCCGCTGTACTTCATGAACAGGTAGAAATGTTTTGTTACTTTCTGCAGGACTGGAAACCTGTAGGACTCATTTAAGGTGGACAAACTATTTGGGAACTGAAGCTGCTGTGTGTTCATGTGCGCTCCTTCGCAAACATCTCAAAATGGCAAAATGTTAAAGGGGTTTATTATGGGAGGAAAAAAAAACTTTTTTTAGTTTATGTAGCTCATTGATGTGAGAATCTAATTCCAGGTAGGTTCTGAAATTAGAAATTAGAACACTGAGTTAAAATAGATAATAAGAGGACAGAGAAGAAAGTGAAAATGACCAAAAAAAAAAAAAATAAAAAGCTGTTTTGCTCCTTGCTCCTCATTGCTGGGCACCTTGCATTTGGAGTAAACAGGCTTGTTCTCAACAGGAAAGGATATTTGACTCACACAAAACAACCACTTACAGGCTCGCTCCTGCAGTATTCTATATTAATGGAAGGAGATTTAGCCACAGACACTGCAGTGATGGACTGAATAAAACAAGGCACAGAAGTGTGTAAGCGAGCATGTTCAGACAGCCAATCAGAATACAGCTGGTGGAATCAATGGCCCACCAAATGGACCAGCTGTCTCCTGCAAAAAATAAAAAATACATCAACTAAACTGCCTTTAAAGTATATCCAGGTAATAATGAAGGTCTCAGACTTGTCTCTCTCTTAACGGCAACAGCGGGCTTTGGAAACCACAACAGAAAAGGTAGCGTTAAGCTGTGTTTACTCATGGTGTATTGGCGTGTTGTTTTTTGGGACTGAACACAGCTCCGTCATCAGTTCAGACAGATCAGTAGAGTTTGTTCCTTCCTTGTTGCGTCGTCCAGCTCTTGCTGAATTCTTTCGTTGGCCACCGATCCAAGGAGAGTTTGAACCTCTTCAAAAGTCTAGTGCTGTGTCCGAAACTGAGCCCTAAACATAGTGGACAATTTTCAGTGCACTCAAACAATCCCACAATGCAGTGCAAAGAGTACTGCAAAACCCATGTACAGTAACATATCAGATTACCCATAATCCACTGCGTTGTTTGGTGAAAACCCACATGAGGTAGTGTTTGAAATCATTCAGTTCCCTATAATAGTGCACTATATAATGAGTAATATAGGGAATGGTGAATATAGATCCATTTTGGGCACAGGGTAGGGCTATTTGGGTGACTATTGACTTCCTGTATTTGTTAGCAACAGGAGCTTCACAGCTTTTGTTCTAAACTAATGCAGCAAAATTCTGTCTCCAAGCTCTTCTTAGCTGATCAACTGCGTTTGGACTCTACACTCATTTATTGATTATTCACCAGTATCTTCAACTATCTCTTTAATGTTTTGCCATTCTGGGAACGGCCTGGGTTTTTTTTTGCAGGGGAGTGTGTATTATATATATGTGTGTGTTATTTTGTTGTCTTTGTGGCTGGCCTGGACTTCATTACTGACACGGTAATGACTCCGTTGCCTCCTTTGTTTTAAGAATTTACAGCTAACATTTGATTTCAAAGAGGTTTTTCTCTTGTGCTAACACTTTACTGTAGATGTTCGTAAAGCTACATGACTCCTACATGAGGCTTTACAACAACTGACATGCACCTATGTAGACATCTGTGGAGGCTTAGTCCAACAAGAGTTTTTCATAAAAACAGCTATTTAACCCTCCTCCAAACCTTATCTAATGCTGTTTCTCCAGCGCTGAGCCCTGAGTAGCAACAACAGAGGCTCTGTTCTCCCTGTTACAGCTCAGTGGAGCATCACAATGATTTTGAAGCTGTCATTTTAAGGTAAAATGCTACTTTAAGAACCAATTTCCACAGTGTTGTAGCTCCAAAGTAAATCTACAGAAGAACACTTCAGACAACGTCTGAACTGATATCATTTCTGGAGGAAAACTTTTGCATCATCAGCTCCAAATGTTCTGAAAACCAAACAATGATATAGAACCAAGGAATGATCCCAAAGTTTTGAGATTTGGCTCTGAATTGAATTGAGGGCAGGATCTAGCCTGTCATTGGCTGCTGAACAGATAATTGATGACTCAAAGCAGTAGGTAGTTACTGCCCACAGAACAATATCCAGACACCTCTATACAGATACAGATCATCTGTGTGACCATGCTGCTTTAACAAAGAGTTTTAATGTTCCAGGCACAATGAAGCTGCTACTGGCAGGCCATGTCACATCTTCAGCAGCCAATGGTTGACTAGATCCTGCCCTCAAGTCAGACTACAACGAGAGAAACAGAGAGATTTGTGTGCTACTGAGGAAAAGAGAGGATTGTTTAATAGTTTCATTCATTCTCTGGAGGAAACCCACATAGACACAAAAAGGGCACACCATGATCTTCACAGACACAGAGGAGAGGGCACCTCTTTTGGACCCCCAGACCCTTTACTGCCACTAGAAGTCGTCGTTTACACATTGATTTCTTGGTAATGGATTTTGCTTTTTTAAAAACATATTTATTTTTTTAATATCCTCAGAACATTTGTCCCCAATTTGACGTCATTGTCAGGATCACGAAGCGGACTGACTGAGGGCGGACGCACTCGCTAAAACACAGTAAACTTTAATTAAGGAAAATAACAAAACAAAGAGACTCGTAACAGAAGGAAAATAGGCTAAACTGGACACTAGGAAATAAACAGGGCAAACGGGACAGACAGACAACAAAGCGAAACAACAACCAAGGAAATGAAACGACGACGGGGGAAACTTCGGAGACAGACAGATAACATGACCGACTTGACATATAACAATGGAGAAATGTTCGACAAACAGGACGTGAGACAAGGGGGCTTAAATACTAGACACAGACAAGATGCACCTGGACAGATAACGAGGGGGCAGGTTAACAAATGACACAGACGAGGAGGCGGAACAAAGGCGGAACAAGGGCGGAGACAAGGATAATAACAGACAAAGCCATGTGCAGATGAAGCACATGGCGGGGACAACAGAACTGACAGGACGAGGGCATGACAGATGCCCCCCCTGAGCGCGCAACTATTAATGGGAACAGACACAAACACAGTGACAGGGACTGGGACAGAAACAAAGGCAGACATAGGTACTGGGACGAGGACAGAGACAGGGACCAGGACAGGGACAGACAGGGGAACCAAAATAACTGGGGGGTGCCCAGGACTGGCAATAGTCTGTGGAGGAGTCTGAGGAACCAGCCTGGGCACAGTTCTGGGGATCGGCCCCGAAGTCCTTGGGGCCGTCCCTCGGACATGACCAGGAGCGGCCGGGGCCACAGTCACGGGTGCCGAAATGGCCGAAGCCATAGTCACGGGTGCAGAGACGGCCGAAGCCATAGTCACGGGAGCAGAGGCGACCGGGGCCACAGTCACTGGGACCCTCTCTTCATTCAAGAAATCATTGAAAACCCAGCTCTTCCGAGAGTATCTTTTGCACTGAATGTCTTTCTTTAATGCACTTATTACTTCCTGGCATATTGCACTTAATGTAAGGTATTTTGTATAATTTGTGCTGTAGTTCGAATGTTAGATCCTCTTTTGTAAGTCGCTTTGGATAAAAGCGTCTGCCAAATGCATAAATATAAATGTAAATGGACAGGAGCGGCTGAGGGAGCCGCCTTCACGGGGACAGGAGCGGCTGAGGGAGCCGCCTTCACGGGGACAGGAGCGGCTGAGGGAGCCGCCTTCACGGAGACAGGAGCGGCTGAGGGAGCCGCCTTCACGGGGACAGGAGCGGCTGGGGGAGCCGCCTTCACGGGGACAGGAGCGGCGGGCGCCGCCATTACGGGGACAGGAGCGGCTGGAGGTGCCACCTTCACGGGGACAGGAGCGGCTGAGGGAGTCTCCTTCACGGGGACAGGAGCGGCTGAGGGAGACTCCTTCACGGGGACAGGAGCGGCTGAGGGAGCCGCCTTCATGGGGACAGGAGCGACGGGCGCCGCCATCACGGGGACAGGAGCGGATGAGGGAGCCGCCATCACGGAGGCAGGAGTGGCTGAGGGAGCCGCCATCACGGAGACAGGAGCGGCGGGTGCCACCATCACGGAGACAATAGCGGCGGGTGCCGCCATCATGGAGACAGGAGCGGCGGGTGCCGCCATCACGGAGACAGGAGGCCCTGCAGCAACGTCCACGGAGACAGGGAGCCCTGCAATGACGTCCACGGAGGCAGGGGACCCTGCGACGATGTCCACGGAGGCAGGGGACCCTGCGGCGATGTCCACAGAGACAGGGGGACCTGTGACGATGTCCACGAAGGCAGGGGACCCTGCGACGACGTCCATGGAGGAAGGGGACCTTGCGACGATGTCCACGAAGGCAGGGGACCCTGCGACGACGTCCATGGAGGAAGGGGACCTTGCGACGATGTCCACGGAGGCAAGGGACCGTGCCGCTCGCCGGGCACGTGCTGGAGCTGTAGAGGGTTTAGGGGGTTTCACGGGCGCACCCATCAGATCCCTCAGAGGTGCGCCCCTGTTAGCCCCACCTCCGTTGTCCTGAGGTTGGAGGCTAACACTAGACGACTAGTTGCATTACCAGCAGTGCTACAAAACTAAACAACACGAGTTACAAATGAATAAACAAACCAAAAAAAATCATTGTTTTTCAACAATCATTGATATCCCCTTTAACTGAGCTACACATACAGACCCCATTTGGGTGTGTTAGCTGGGATAATGCATTCTGTTGTCAAAACTATTGATGACACTTCAGTGTTGAGCTGGAGGGTGTAACTTCAGAACAGGATATGGAACAGATGAATGACCGTTGGTCAGTGTTTGCATGTGTGTGGGTGGACCGATTTAAAACATCTGGTTGGTTGTTATTGTTTATATCAAATATGTTTTAGGCCTCAAAGTCTAACCAGATTTAGATCTGATTAAGCTGAACTTAAAGAAAAAAAGTTGTATTTGGGTGAAATATGCCTTTAAAAAATAAGTAGAGAGAAGTGAATATTCGTCATCCATATTGACACCCACTAGAGGGCAGTGCCGAGGAGACACAGGGTCCTAGTAACATTTTCCTGAAACTGCAGATATAGAGTACTACTATTGGGGGTGCGGTTTAGTGTTGTAAGGTTTTATCTGCTCGTTACTTCATTAAGCAATAACAAAGACAAACAGCGTTTTCTAGAGTGTGTATCTTAGTGTATTATACATTTATAATATTCTCGATGCAATTTTAGGTGCCCATTGTTGTGCCATAGTCCTAACTTAATAACATCAGAATTACATCACAGCCACCCAGAAACATTCTTCAAAACAGATTCAGAAAATCCCTGTGTTTAATATTCAGAGTAAAAGCAGCAGAAGAGCAGAGAAACGCACAGAGCCCTTAGAGGAATTTTCAGTGACTTTTGTTTGAAGAGGAATTTTGGGGATTGTTAACATTTGAGCTAGAAACAAAGAAACTGCAGCGGGTCCCAAGCTTTTCCTGAAGGAAGATCAGCAGTGAGACTGGAGGAGGGTGTGAACAGGGACCAGAAACGGGACACAGAACAAAAACTGACCAGTGTTTTTCACAACATCAGGAGATGAATGTGATCATGTCTGTGATCATGGTGATCACTGCAGATCGTCCTGCTCTCCGGGGAACAGGCTAAAGATGCTGAACGTTGCATCGATACGGTTAGGATTCACATTCTTAGAGGAAATGTCTGGGGAAACATCACATTTTCTTTTTATTCATGGAGTCTGCAGCTACTTCTTTAGTGTTAACTTCACTTCTTTGCTTTTAATTCTGGATCTATGAGGCTCAGAATTAAACCCAGATCTGCTTTAGAAGGCATAAGTCAATATTTGAGAAAAGAATGGGAGGCTTGTAACTCTAAACACAGTTCACTGGTGGAGTATGGGTTAGCAACATTAGCCTCATAGCTCCAGTGTTAAACTAAAAAAGGAGAACAGTCAGCTACATTTGGGTTTGGGGAGAAGCTGACTGTGTAAATGGGATGTTTTCAGAAGTGCTCCACTCACTACAGGACATCAGGTGATGGAAAAAGCAGGCAGTATATTTATCCAGTTACTGGGTTATATAATTGTGGTGTTAGTAGGGTGTTTTGTGGGTTTAATGAAGATAATGGGGATTTATGGGGTATAACGGGTTAGTAGAGTGAAAGCATGCATTACATACATCACAGAAAGGGCTCACTGCAGAACAACCTGAGTTTGCTCTTGAGGGAGGACACCTCTCTGATCAGGGCATCGTTAGCCTCCGACACCTCCTCCAGTTCCCTCTGCAGCTTCCTGCGGGCAGCCGAGGCTCGCTGAGACTCTTCCTCACTCTCCTCCACAGCTCGCTTCAACTGCTTCACTCAAGCGTTGGCCTTCTCCGCCTGCAACGCAGAGCAATGACCGTCACACAGAGCTTCATGGAAAATTAGCACAGAACCAGAACACATAGACCACTGTGTGTCAGAAAAGGGTTAAATTATAGACATGATACATCACAATAAGCAGCAGGACCAAGACTCTTTCAGCGAGCCCCCTAGTGGCCATAACAGTGGCAGGTGCAAACAAATAGGCACTGTTAGCTTTTTCTCCTGGCGTAGCTCTGCTGATGTCCACAGCGTGTGCATGTTCAGGCTGCGCTGAGTGAAATAAGTCAGAGCAGAATCAGAGCTCTCTGTGTGCTCCATGTGTCCTATCACTGTAGAAATTATGCACAAGGTCTTCTGTCCTGTTGGGGGCGCTGTTAATGTTTCTGGGAGAGCATGGGAGAGGTCACAAGTGATTTATTTTTAATCAAAAGAATGATAACACACAGTCGATATATCCAGCTCTGTTCTAACTCGGTGTGTGTGTGAGTGACTGGGTGAGTGTGTGAGTGACTAGGTGAGTGAGAGCGTGGTGAGTGTTTTACCTGGTCTTTGTATTGCTCTGCCTGCTTGTGCTCGTCCTCCATCTGGATGGTCAGATCCTTCAGCTTCTTGTCTTTCTGGCGCAGGATTTTGGCAGCTGCTTGTCTCTCCCTGACACACACACACACACACACATCCCAAACAGTTCATACTGCGATCGTAATAGCACACTGTACTACTGCCACTAACTAGCCACTGGGGGTGGGTGCCACAGAGGGAGGGGGGGTGGGTGGAAAAGTTTTGTAACCCTTTTCACTTTATATACTTTCTGTTTGATTTAATGTATTCTCTAAAATTATTAAATAATTGATAAAGAAAATAGATTAATATAAAAGAAACACATTGGTATACTATAGCTGTGCATTAAATTGGACAGAGGTGATCCAGGAGATCCACAGCAGTGTCCAGTCTCTCACTTTCTCTCGTGCTCCAGCTGCTCCTCCAGCTGGTGTACTTTGGCCTCCAGGGTAGCGATGGAGGTCTTTAATTTGGACTTGGCCTGTCTATCTGCCTCCTGCAGCTTGGTTTTCAGCTCCTTGTTCTGTTTCTCCAGCTGCTGTCGGAGTGTCTCGCTGCGCTGAGCAGCACTTCATTCAGCCTGCAGCTCTCCACTCTGCTGGTCCACCTGGACAACACAGCAGCAGTGAGGGACCGGGGCAGTTCTTTCACTGGACCTTTCTATAGTTACAGCAGTGGCTCTTTTTGAGAACACTCATGGGCAGCTGTTCCCACTTAAACACAACAAATATATAGGATCACGCCCCATCTCTGCTCTCACAGTGCTAGCTATATATAGTTATAAACAGGCGACGACTGATAACTGAGTGAAAATTTGGGAAAAGTTGTGGATAAACAAATAAAAAAGTAAATTTAATTAATGAATGATTTTTTTGATCCAAAGGGAGATTTTCTCTGAGTTACAGGTCACTGTTTCCAGTTTGAATAGAGTGTCTCTAAGCCATTGCTGTAAACATTTCCCTGAACTGGAAGGTGTGCTGTACCTGCTGCACACTCCTCCTCAGCCTCTCGTTGAGTGACTCGATGTTGCTCTGCTCCTCCTCCAGCTCTTCCTCCAGGTGAGAGATCCTCGCCTCCAGGCTTCGCTTCTCCTCTGACGACAAAGACCTGACGGTGACAGCAAAAAAATACAGCGTCAGCCTTAGAGTACAGCTCAATCCAACCCAACTCAGCCTTAACCAGCTCAACCCTACTCAACTCAACTCAGCCCAACCCAAATCAACTCAGCCTTAACCAACTCAAATCAGCCAACCCAACTCAACCTTAATCAACTCATCCCTACTCAGCCTTAACCAGTTCAACTCAGACCTACCCAACTCAACTCAGCCCTACTGAGCCTTACCCAACACAACTCATCCCTACTCTACCCAACCCTACTCAACATAACTCAACTCAGCCCAGTTCAACTCACCTGACCTCAAACCAACCCAGTCCTACCCAACTCAGCTTAGCCCAACTCAACTCCACCCCACCCAACACAACTCAGCTCAACTGAAACCTACACAACTAAGCCCTACCCAACTCGACTCAACCCAACCAATCTCCATCCTACCCTACTCTACCAAACTCAACCCAACTAATTTCCACTCAAACAAATCCAACTCAACTAAATTCAGCTCAACTCAACCCAGCCCAGCCTAACTCAGCCCATCAAAATTCACCCCAACTCAATTCAACCCCACAGTGTATCGGGTGGTGGGCGTTCATATGAAGACTGTGCTGCTGGTGTAAAAATCACTGACACAGATTAATTATTAAAAGCTATTAACTAGCTTTAATGAAAGAGTTCAATAGTGTCTCACTTCCCGGGGCTGTTGGCCAGTTCCTCCGCCAGCTCATCCCTCTCAGTTTCAGCCTGTTTCCGAGCTCTTTCAGCCGCAGACAGCTCCTTCACAAACAAACACACATGGGTTTACCGTGGCTGTTATTACCTGGTTAAGCCTGTGATGGAGAAGTAGCTCAAATTCTACGGAGCCCATAAAGGGACTGGGGGGAAAATAAAAAAACACTATTGATTTTGCGTTCCCACGCTGTGCGTGTCAGGTGAACTATGGAGCAGCTCGTTGAATTTTACTTTGATCTTGGACTGAAATATAAAGACATAGCATCTCTTCTGAGCAGAAAACATGGATATGTTATTGGGGAGCGCCAACTGAAATGTTTGTTTCTGTGTTGTTAACTGCTATGAAATGAGGATGAGAGAATTTAATGTGCAAGCGCATGGGCAAAGGTTACAGAACAGTACAGAGATACAGACAATGAACACAGTTTCCAAACAGTGGGAGAGAATGGAGAGTGAACACCTGAATAAATGTGTAGCTATTGGTAGTGTATTGGAGTAATGTGTGTAAAAGTTTCTGGCAGAAAATGGTATCCTTTTTACTGCAGCTGTCATACCTAACGAGTCTCCCTACCTCTCTATGAACCCTCAGGACATGTTGGACTTCAATTCCCAGGATCCCACTGTGTCCCAAGTTCCTGTCACATGCCCACAGTCAGCCAATCAGGGAGGGCTTCCTTGTTCATCATCCCCTGAGTTCTAATCTGTGTCACCTGGATATCTCAGCATGAGGGTATATTAGGACAGACTGTTTTATGCTCATTGTGAAGTATTGCCTTTGGTTGCGTTGCTATACTGAGCTGCTATTTTTGGACTTCGATTACCGTGCTTCTTTCGTGTTTGTGTTTTCCGTTGTCTTCTGGCTTCTGTTACTGTGACTGTGTGTTCGTGTCATCAGTTATCTTGTGTTAGGTTCTGCCTTGTGTATGTTCTTCTCTGTGTGAATAAATCCCGTCTTCGTCTGCAAGCGTCTGCTCCATTCCAGTGTCGTTACAGTAATACTTCGCTCAATTATGTAGACGGCGGATACCAACGGGATTCATACCACATTTAGTACCCAGGGACAATTACTGGGACAACACCACCAACTTCTGGATTCGCTAAGTAAGTCCCTTGACACTCTTACTCAACATCAGCGTGTGCAGCAGGAACAACTAACGGCTTTGACAAATAATATGGGACAACTTGTTTCTCAGTTTCAACAACAGAATCCTACGAGCTTTCCTGCTCATCCCCCTTTTTCCCCTGTAACAATTGAGCAAAGTCCTTTCTTGGTCAGTAAACCAGAGATGTTTAACGGTTCCCCTAGTCAATGCAAGGGTTTTTTGTTACAGTGTTCTCTTTTTTTTGCCAATTCTCCTCCTAGCTCGGATCAACAGTGCATTTCATTTTTGATTTCTCGGTTAACAGGCAAGGTGTTAGATTGGGCTACGGCCGTTTGGATCACCGTTCAGTCTTACACGTATGAGAAATTTATCCAGGAATTCAAAACTGTGTTTGATCATCCGCATGAGGGACGGTCTTTAGGGGAACTACTGTTACAACTTAAACAGGGTACTCAATCCGTGTTGGAGTATGCGCTAAGATTTCGGACTCTTGCAGCCGGTAGTGGTTGGAACAACCCTGCCTTGATCATAGCCTTCTGAAATGGATTAAATTCTGACATTCTGACTGTGATGGCTTGTAAGGATGATGGCTTGTCATTAGACGAGATCATTTTTCTGACTATTCGGCTCGATCAATTGAGACGTGGTAGAGGTTCACGGAGACTCCCTACGTCTAATTCAGCCGTCAGCTCTCCACGTCGGATCATCCCTGTGCATCGGGATCGCGCTGAGGACTCTCACCCAGATCCAGAGCCACCCCAACCTATGCAATGGGATGGGTTTCGCCTGTCTCCAGAGGAGAGGCTCCATCGTCTGCAGCGAGGTCTGTGCCTGTACTGTGGGATTCGGGCTACAGGATATGTGATACGGGAGTGTAGGAGTTGCCCTCGTAGAACCATGGCACCGACCCCAGGAAAGCGCGTGGAATAATGTGGTGAGTATACCCACGTTGGGGTTGGTATCCAAGTCCTTTTTCCTCCCTGTGATGTTTGACTGCTCTACGTCTCTTGCTGTGTTTTCAGCCTTAATAGATTCCTGAGCGGAGGGAAATTTTATTCATTCCAGGCTGGTGGAGCAGCTCCAGATCCCTGTCGAACATCTTGATACACCAATGAGACTGTCGGCCGTGGATGGGGATCCAGTGGGAGAAGGAGTTGTCTCTCTAATCACCAGACCCATTTCTGTTTCTGTTAGTGCTCTCCACAGAGAGAGAACGTGGTTTTTTTTGTCATTAACTCAACTGATTATGAAAATCTTGGGAAAACCCTGGCTTCAGAGACACAATCCTGTTATCTCCTGGGCAGAGAGGGAAATTATTTCCTGGTCAACATATTGTCATTACCACTGTCTTAAATTCCCCTCAGTTAAAGTTCAGTCCACCACCATCTTCCCTCAGAATACAATGATCTTATGGAAGTGTTCAGTAAAACTAAGGCCACCTAGCTTCCTCCTCACTGAGAATATGACTGTGCTATAGACCTGATAGAGGGCGCTATTCTACCCAAGTCCCGGGTATATCCCTTAACTCAGGGTGAGGAGAGAGCTATGGAGGAGTATATCAAGGAGGCTTTAGAACAGGGTTTTATACGGCCTTCTACCTCTCCTCTTGCAGCAGGGTTTTTCTTTTTAAAAAAGAGGGACGGAGGGGTTTCGACCTTGTATAGACTACCGTGGGCTTAATCAGATATCAAGAACCTATTCTTATCCTTTGCCTCTAGTCCCGGTTGCCTTGGAACAGCTTCGCGGTGCTACTATATTTTCTAAATTAGATCTCCGTAGTGCCTACAACTTAATCCGAATTCGTGAAAGTGATGAGTTGGAGACGGCCTTTATTACCACTAGGGGGCACTACGAATACACTGTAATGCCTTTTGGGTTAAAAAAATTCACCAGCAGTGTTTCAGGCTTTTTTGAATGATGTTTTAAGGGAGATGCTTGGTGTATGTTATTGCGTATATCAATGATATACTAATTTACTCCCCGAATAGGGAGAGACATGTTCAACATGTGAGAAATGTGCTTACCCGTCTCCTGGAACATCAGTTGTATGCGAAGGGAGAGAAGTGTGAATTTCATCGTTCTTCTGTATCATTCTTAGGTTACATCATCAGCTCCGAGGGGATTGTAATGGATGATCATAAAATTGATGCTATTTTGAACTGGCCGACTCCAACGTCCATCAAGGATCTACAGAGGTTCCTAAGGTTTGCAAATTTCTATCACCGTTTTATAGGAAATTTTAGCAGCAAGGCCTCACCCTTGACTAATTTGCTAAAGGGTAATCCTAAAGGGTTGATCTGGAATACGGAGGCTCAGGGGGCATTTGAGAGTTTAAAGGAGATGTTTACTACCTCCCCCATTTTTAAAACATCCGGACCCCTCTCAGCCCTTTGTTGTTGAGGTAGATGCCTCAGAAGTGTGAGTTGGAGCCATTTTAATCACAAAGGGTTGGTGAACCTAAGAGATTGCATCCCATAGCCTTTTATTTGCACAAAATGTCTTCCGCTGAACGTAATTATGGTATTGGTGACAGAGCTCCTAGCCATTAAATTAGCTTTAGAGGAGTGGCGCCATTGGCACCCTTTTGTGGTGCTCACAGACCACAAAAATCTAGAATATTTGAAATCTGCTAAAAGACTGAATCCTTGTCAGGCTCGTTAGTCTCTATTTTCTCTCGTTTTAATTTCTCCATATCCTATCTCCCCGGCACCCGTAATATTAAGGCTGACGCCCTATCTTGAATATACATGCCTTCTGAGTCGGCCACTACTCCCCAACGGGTGTTACCACCGTCGGTTTCGGTTTCCCCTGTTCGATGGGAGATAGATGAGGAGATAGATCAGGCACTTTCCCAGAGTAGTATTCCTCCTCAATGTCCTAGGGGGGAAAAAATTTGTACCTAAGCAGTGTAGAGACAAGCTCATTACTTGGGCCCACTCAGCCCTCACTTCTGGCCATCCAGGGGAGACTCACACCATGCAGTTAATCAAGGGTAGATATTGGTGGGAGAACATGTCTTCTGATGTGCATCGCTTTGTTTCTTCTTGCTCTAAGTGCTCTGTGTAAAATACCTAGAACCCTCCCTGCAGGCAAGCTTATGCCCTTACCAGTCCCATCTCGCCCCTGGTCACACATTGCTGTAGATTACATCACTGATTTGCCCTTGTCACAAGGCCACACAGTTATACTTACAATAATAGACAGGTTTTCACGAGCAGTCAGGTTCATCCCTTTTCCTAACCTCCCTACAGCTTTCCAAACCGCTGAGACATTGTTTAACCAGGTCTTCCGTCTCTATGGTATCCCTGAAGATGTAGTGTCAGATAGAGGACCCCAGTTTACCTCTCGAGTATGGTCAGCCTTTTTTGAGATGCTTGGAGTGAATGTTAGCCTCACGTCGGGGTATCACCCCCAGTCTAATGGTCAGTGTGAGCGTATGAACCAAGAATTGGGAAAATTTCTAAGAATATATTGTTTTGAGAATCAGGCTGACTGGTCCCAGTTCTTGCCATGGGTGGAGATTGCTCAGAACTCTCTAACGAGCTCGGTTACTGGTTTAACTCCTTTTGAGTGTATTTTAGGCTTCCAACCCCCGCTTATGCCTTGGACAGCTTCTCCCTCTGAGGTACCTGCAGTGGATGATTGGATGCAGCGTAGTGAACGGGTGTGGGAGCAAACTCATCAGCGAATCGAGGAGGTTATACGCCGTCATAAGAGACAGGCAGACAACCGTCGAGGCAAGACACCCGTGTATCTCCCAGGGGACCGAGTGTGGCTCTCTACTAGGGATTTCAGATCTTCAGAGGGGAGTAAGTTGTTGCCCAAGTTTATTGATCCTTGTAAAATAATTCGGAGAGTCAATGAAGTGACCTATAAACTTCACTTACCTGTTCAGTATCATGTATCTAATACATTTCATGTCTCCTTCTTAAAGCCAGTGAACCCCGGTCTGTTAGACGAGTCTATGCCTGACAGCGTGCCTCCACCTCCAGCTGGTCTTGGGGGGGTCTCCTGTGTATGCCGTCCGACGGTTGCTGGATTCCAGGAAGAGGAGAGGTAATCTCCAATATCTAGTAGATTGGGAGGGCTATGGACCGGAGGAGTGTAGTTGGTTACCCGCCGGAGATGTGTTGGATCCTGGCCTTAAGGAGGACTTCCATGAACGGCATCCAGAGAAGCCTGGCCCCAGACCGAGAGGCCGGCCTCAGAGGCGAGTGAGGAGTCCCTCCGCGGGTTCCTCCTACCTTTTTCCCAGAGGGCGCATTTCTAGGGGCTCCTCTGTTCCACACCAAGACGGATCAACGGGGGCCCAACTGGGGTCCGCAGGAGGAGGAGGGCACGCTCGTCGTCAGCGTCAATTACACTTTCTATATTCACAGGGCCATGACAAAAATTCCACAGTAAAACTTCTTCATCTTCAGGATATTAATAGTCTGTTATATTGTGTCTTTAGTGAGCCTTTCAGATTTTTGAGACACTTTGAAAATAAAGAGATAATATCCGCGGAAGGAAGCTAAACGTGTAGTTTTTCCACGGTATGGAAGTTGTGTTCGTATTTCGCCATCTAGCGGCGACAGAATGCAACTAGTGCAGCATTTAAGGTGAAAGAGAAAATCCTAATGAATTGATTGCTCATCCTTTGAATTCTTTTATCTGAGTTTATTAACCTTGAATAATAACAGTGAAAACGTGTTCTTGAAAAATCACAAGTTCAATTCAAGAGCATTTATACTCAGATGCATAATTTCCGTGCAAATAAATTCAGTGCTACAAATTCAAAGGAGGTAATATTTCAAAGTCGGATGAGACTGATTTGCTTCAATATACGCGGGCTCAACCTGAGCAGTGAACTGAGATAGTGAGTGAAACCCTGTGCTCTGTTGGACTTGATGAAAAGTGGGTAAAGAAACACATCAAACAAACCGAGCACATATTCATCCTGGAATTAAATTAAAATAAATCACAGGATTGTTTTAGATGGATGAATGAGAGTGACTAAAGTCTGGGATATTATTCCTGTTTCCTGCATCCATTTTAACAGCTCAGTGTACAACACCTGACTCATTAAGCAGACGACAATCTAATATTCTACACTCTGTCCTTTAAAACAACATGACTAAAATTAGGCTATTTTATAAATATTTATTTAATATTAGACTAAAATATTTGTAGTTTTTATTGAATAAAACTAGACTAAAACTACTACACATTTTAATCAAAAGACTAGGACGAAAACTAAATCAAGATCAACTGCTAAAATTAACATTGTTCCCATGGCATCTGCCAGGTGTGATGTCACTCTCTGTGATGTCACTGTAGGGGATAAAGGGCAATGTCCTGGTGTTCTGACACTAGTGTTGCTTTGACTGTTGTGTTTGGAGGGTCAGGCCACAGGATGAAGCTGATGCAGACGTTATTCGGTTGTCTCCAGTTGTCGAGACCAGTGAAGTCCAGAAAGACTCTGCTCAGAGAACTGCAGAGAGAGAGAGAGGCCCAAGCACGCCTTGAGGCAGAGTGGAAGAAGGAGAAGGAGGGATGGGAAAAACAGATAAAGGACCTGCAGGAAGCGAGGCAGAAAGAGAGGGCCATGCTGGAGCTGGATCTGGAGACGGAGAGGCAGAAGCGAGCCGAAGTGGAGAGGGAGAAGTCCGTTCTTGAGAAATTCTGGGTCAAACACAGAGAATCCTTGGCTCAGATGCTCAAGACAGCGAAGAGCCTCAATGAAGCCATGAGGGTGGAGCGAGAGAAGATGGAGAGGAAGGTACACCAGATGGAAGAGGAGCTGCAGGATGCAAGGAAGGTGGTGGAGGGGCAGAGGAAAGAAGTAGAGGAGCTCAGGAAAGAGAAACAGAAGAAGGGAGTTGCTCTTTCCTTCTGTAGACACCTGAAAAGGCTGAGAGACGAGGCTTAGAGGAGAGGAGAGTTGGAGGCTTGGCTGAACTCTGTTGGACAGGGAGGTGTTACATCAAAAAAAGAAAGAACAGAGGTCCCACAAGTGCTCGTCTAGTTTTAATAAATAAATGCATTCAAATGTCTTTCTCGCTTTGTGGTTTTTATAATGTTATGTCGATACCTGCCACATCTGTCTCGATAACTATCTTACAATAAGGGATTTTATTCAGTGCCTAGAGGCGAGAATAAATGGGAATAAACTAAGTACGGCTGCAAATCTTAGAGAGATCATAGTGTTCGTCTATAACTCAAGACTCCCTACTCACTATTCCCCACATTACTCACTATAAAATGCATTATTATGGGGCTTTTCTACTGCATGATTTGTATGACACGCAGTGTATTATGGGTATCCAATCTCAGCTCGGGTACATCAGTTGTACTCTACTTACTACAGTGCACCGTGGGATTATTTGAGTGCACTGAAAATTCACACACACACACACACACACACACCACCACCATGTCAGTGTCACTGCAGCACTGGGAAGGACCCACCACTCACATTATACTTGCTCTGTGGGGGTCCTGACCATTGAAGTACAGGGTATGCAGAGCAACAGGTAGAATACAGTCTGTAATTGCAGAACTACAAAGTGCTCCTGTGTGGTCAGTGGAGCTGAGAGAATGGACTGTGATATGTACTGAGTCCAGTTTAAAGTATTCTACCTCCAGTAAGTGAATGATGACAGCCTCCAAGACCTTGGCCCTCCGGTCAGTTTCTCTAGCATTGGAGAGCGCCTCCTTGTGGGCATTGCGGGTGTCCTCTAGTTCTCTCTGGGAGTCCTTCTTCTGAGCCTGAGACAAACACAACCACATCAGATGCAAAAGTCTTATACACCTCAGAAAATTACATTTAAACAGCTGTTTATCTGAGCAGTAAGAATTCATTCACTCATTGTCTGTAAGCGCTTATCCAGTTCAGGGTCATGGTGGGTCCGGAGCCTACCTGGAATCACTGGGCGTAAGGCAGGAACACACTCTGGAGGGGGTGCCAGTCCATCATAGGGTGACACACATTCATTCACACACACACACCTAGGGACACTTTTGAGTCGCCAATCCACCTACCAACGTGTGTTTTTTGACTGTGGGAGGAAATCTGAGCACCTGGAGGAAACCCACGCGGACACAGGGAGAACACACCACACTCCACAGAGACAGTCACCCAGACACTATCTGCTGCGCCACCATGTCGCATGCAGTAAGAGATTATTTACTCAAAAATAAGCCCCAATGTCAGAAAACATATCCCATTATTCCAGTGAGTGCGATTGTGTGTGTGTGTGTGTGTGTGTGTGTGTGTGTGTGGCCTCGTTTCTGCTGTGGTTTCTCAGGGGTTTCTGCTTCATCTTACTCAGAGAATTAACTCTGAGCACACTGCTGATTTATGCCGTGGCGTGAATAGTTGAGATAGTCAGGTTCATGTTTAAGTTGGTTGTCTTGTCTCTGTTTAGTATTTGGAAGCATTGTTTTCTTTTCTTCTCTCCTGGGTGTTGAACAAAGAAGGATGGGATCCACTTTTATGCCTTGGTTTATGACAGTGATCCTTCTGAGTCTTGGGTTCTCACGACGATCCTTCTGAGTAGGGCTGGATGATACGGCCAGAATTTATATCACAATATAGTTCTTAATTTTGGTCGATACGATATTGATATGAACTGTGTAAAATCCACTGAAAAACATACAAGAACAAACAAGAAACATGACATCAATTGGCTTTGTCAATATTAATGTTTTTTTAATTAATTCTAAATTGAGTGTTGAACTGATGACAGCACCCTGTAATGACCATCAGTCAGTGACAAACGCTGTAAGAAATGTATATTGAAATATAGAAAATGTGTTTAAAAATCATATAATCTTTATTGAATCATTTTAGATTGCAGTTTATATTGAATTATTGTCCAGCCCTACTTCTGAGTCTTGGTTTCTCACAGTGTTTCTCATGGGTCCTCTCAGTGGTTTCTTTGCACTGATGGTTTCTCTAGAGTAGAGTAGTAGAGTAGAGTAGAGTAGTTCCTCTACTTTTTTTTCTTTTATACACATGGAGTTATATAAGGCAGACAGACTGAAGGAGGGAGTGGGGTTTATTTATTTATTCATTTTTTGTGGTGTGAAATGCATATCTTCTGAATATTTGTTTCAGAATTTGGAGTCAAAGCTGGCGTCCTGTCGTGAGCTTCACATTCAAGACAGAACGCCGAGCAGGTCCCTGATCTCTCCCAACACTCAGATGCAGTCACGGGACACGATAGAGAACCAGCCCAATGCAAACGGACTCTGCGACAAGGGGTGAGTCTCACGGGTAATGGTGCTGATCTCAGAGTGAATTCCTTCAGGATTTAGGGCCCTCACCGCAAGAGAAATATTTACAATTGAAATGCTGAAGAAAAGCCCTGTGATTGGCTGTTGGCTCACGTCCCTCTGAGATCTAGGATGAGGAAGAGGGTGGAGAGAATGATGGCTGACCTCTTGCACGCCAATCACTCGTTGTTCAGGGGTTCCCATCTCCCATACACTTTCAAACATGCGTACACACACAAGCACACTCTCTAACTGGGTGCAATATGCATTTTTGATTTATAAAAATGATCATTTATATTTACAATAGGTTCTGTACTTATCCTCATTTGCACATTTTTAAATTACTGCTTGTTGGCTTGTGTACGTTTTACTTATTTAATTTATGTCGCCACACCTGCATCAAAATAAATTACCTATACAGCAGATACTTGGTTAATTTAAGAAAAAAAAAGATTCTGAAATATTCTGATGATTCTGGTTACAGCTGTAGCAACCTTTAAATATTTGAGACTCTCAAAGTGTTGTCATTGGAAAGTCACGAGGTTGGACCCCAGTAATGCAACAGCCATCAGTATTTAGTGGAGGATTGCCCTCCCACCCTTCTATCACTCAGCACAATGTTGATCTAACATTAGAGTTGGGCAGTTGGTGTTCTGCTCCAAGCGTGTTAAGTCCAGTGACAACATTGTGTCGTGGTGGTGGAAGCTTGTCCTGCCTTCACCCTCAGTGTCATGTGATATTTGTGTGTGCAGCAGAAACATTTCAGTAATCTCACTGGTTCCAGGCTTTTCTCTGTCCTGATGCCTTTTTTGTGTTTTACAGGATGGTGAAGCGGTTGGATTTCAGTCAGGGCTCGAAGATGGTGTTGTGAATTGAATCCGTCTCCCACTCGGAGGTGCGTCAGCTCTGAACGGACCATCTCCTGCAAACAGTATTCATATCAAAGTCTTTAATGCACAAAAACGCGTCTGTTCCTATGAACTGATGTGTGGCTTCTGCCTAACTCTCCACCTGGTGGCGCTGCAGTCGGAGGAGTGTTTGGGAACGTTTCCCTGCTTAATTTACTACTGTTAGACAGCACCGATGACTCTTAGCCTTTATCCTGCAATGCAATGTATATATTTACAGCCTATTTTTATACGCTGAGTCTCTCTTTAACACTGGTCTCGAGCTAACACGAGTCTGCTTAGATGTTCTTCTGTCTGGTCATAATGGTTCTGACTTTTTATTCGTTTGTTTTTTTTGTGTGTTCCTGCAGATTTATGCCTTTATGATGAGGCCAAAGATGAGGGGAGGCTTTATAAGTGTTTATGAGAGTTTACTGAAGACCAGGGAAAGAGGAAGTGTCCTGAGCTTCTACAGATTAATCACAGCAGTGACAGCGCTGATGCACAGTGGGAGTCCTGTAGTGTTTGCCTAAAAAAAAAAAACTTCTTCAAATTGAACAGAGACCCTGTATGCCAGAAATGAAAATATCTGGAAAAAACATGTTGAAATGTATAGTTTTAAAATTTCCTCGCTGTAACAAAACATTGGCAGAAAAACACATCAGTGTGTTTGACCAGTTGGGGAGACTCATGTATGACATTGACAGACTGAGATAAGATCTTCTGGAGAGACATGTTTGTTTTCCAAATTGGAATATTTTTAGTTTGGAACTGGAATTATATGCAGCAATTAAACACTTCTCTCCCAAATCTTCCTTAAAATGTCTGACACTGAAACCTCATGCAGGACCCTCCTTAGGCTCACACAAAGCAGAGCACGACTTCCTCTAAACTGTGGTCATCAGCGGTGTTCCTGTCCAAGCTGGGATTTGAACCCCAATCTGTTGTTTTAGGGTAGAGATCTTATCCACTATGCTATCCAACCACATGTAATTCCACTGATTTTTTTTAAACTGACAATGACCAAATGCCTCCGCTGTACTTCATGAACAGGTAGAAATGTTTTGTTACTTTCTGCAGGACTGGAAACCTGTAGGACTCATTTAAGGTGGACAAACTATTTGGGAACTGAAGCTGCTGTGTGTTCAAGTGCGCTCCTTCGCAAACTCTCAAAATGGCAAAATGTTAAAGGGCTTTATTAAAATCTTTTTTTAGTTTATGTAGCTCATTGATGTAAGAATCTGATTCCAGGTAGGCTCTGGACCCACCGCGAACTGGATAAAGGTTAAAGAGAATGAATGAATGAATGAATGTGAGAATCTGAAGACCACCAACCCACACACTGCGAAACAAGACGACCCAGTCAGGAGCGAGCCTGTAAGTGGTTGTTTTGTGAGAGTCATAAAACATGGGACAAAACGAGTGGTTCTGATTCGGCTCCGCTTTCAACATTAAGTGCAGAGACTTTAGACGCCCCCTCGTCTGGGTCTGTCCAATCACAGCGCTACACCCACGTTTATGTGAGCGCGCAAAGACAAGGTTAGACAGCAAAACTGAGAAAACCTTAGAAAACTGAGTTAAAATGGAGAAAAAAAAGAGGACAGAGAAGAAAGTGAAAATGACCCAAAAAAATAAAAAGCGCTTTTTGCTCCTTGCTCCTCATTGCTGGGCACCTTGCATTTGGAGTAAACAGGCTTGTTCTCAACAGGAAAGGATATTTGACTCTCACAAAACAACCACTTACAGGCTCGCTCCTGCAGTATTCTATATTAATGGAAGGAGATTTAGCCACAGACACTGCAGTGATGGACTGAATAAAACAAGGCACAGAAGTGTGTAAGCGAGCACGTTCAGACAGCCAATCAGAATACAGCTGGTGGAATCAGTGGCCTATCAAAGGGACCAGCTGTCTCCTGCAAAAAATAAAAAATACATCACCTAAACTGCCTTTAAAGTATATCCAGGTCTCAGTATATGAAGGTCTCAGACTCGACTCACTCTTGTCAGAACAACGTCTCAAAACACCGTCTCTTAACGGCAACAGCGGGCTTTGGAAACCTCAATGGCAAAGGTAGCGTTAAGCTGTGTTTACTCATGGTGTATTGGCGTGTTCTTGTTTGGGACTGAACACAGCTCCGTCATCAGTTCAGACAGATCAGTAGAGTTTGTTCCTTCCTTGTTGCGTAGTCCAGCTCTTTTCAAATTGTCTAGCTGGATTCTTTCGTCAGCCACCGATCCAAGGGGCATTTGAACCTCTTCAAAAGTCTAGAACTATGTCCGAAACTGTGCCCTAAGTGGACAATTTTCAGTGCACTCAAACAATCCCACAATGCACTGCAAAGAGTACAGCACAACCCATGTACAGTAATATATCAGATTACCCATAATCCACTGCGTTGTTTGGTGAAAACCCACATGAGGTAGTGTTTGAAATCATTCAGTTCCCTATAATAGTGCACTATATAATGAGTAATATAGGGAATGGTGAATATAGATCCATTTTGGGCACAGGGTAGGGCTATTTGGGTGACTATTGACTTCCTGTATTTGTTAGCAACAGGAGCTTCACAGCTTTTGTTCTAAACTAATGCAGCAAAATTCTGTCTCCAAGCTCTTCTTAGCTGATCAACTGCGTTTGGACTTTACACTCATTTATTGATTATTCACCAGTATCTTCAACTATCTCTTTAATGTTTTGCCATTCTGGGAACAGCCTGGGTTTTTTTTTTTTCAGGGGAGTGTGTATTATATATATGTGTGTGTTATTTTGTTGTCTTTGTGGCTGACCTGGACTTCATTACTGACACGGTAATGACTCCGTTGCCTCCTTTGTTTTAAGAATTTACAGCTAACATTTGATTTCAAAGAGGTTTTTCTCTTGTGCTAACACTTTACTGTAGATGTTCGTAAAGCTACATGACTCCTACATGAGGCTTTACGACAACTGACATGCACCTATGTAGACATCTGTGGAGGCTTAGTCCAACAAGAGTTTTTCATAAAAACAGCTATTTAACCCTCCTCCAAACCTTATCTAATGCTGTTTCTCCAGTGCTGAGCCCCGAGTAGCAACGACAGAGACTCTGTTCTCCCTGTTACAGCTCAGTGGAGCATCACAATGATTTTTGAAGCTGTAATTTTAAGGTAAAAATACTACCTAGAGTTCCGTTAATGAATGTTTGTGTCTGTGGTTATGAAATCTTTCTGTAGCTTTATAAATATACACCTACAGTAAAGTGTTACCAAAGTGTTTACTTTATTTTTGCCTTCTGTAACATGACCACAATCTTGTGCCTTAATGAACCTGACTGCAGCCAGGTCAGAGGAACAGTCCAGACTTATATTAACATCACACATCTACACCTTTCCCTCCTCTTTCTCCCAGATGTGTTTGGTCAGCCAGGACGTGGAGGGTGTCTGAGGTTTTACACTGGAGCTACGAAGCTGATGTAGAGAAGCGTGTTCACTATTTAGCATGATGCAGTTTGTGTGCAAAACAAAAGAAACAGTCAATTAATTTTACTACCAAAAAAAATCAAATATGTTTCATACAGTATCCGACACATCCAGGCCACTAGGTGTCAGTCTACCATTTCTCTCCTGATGTAGAGAAGAATCAGTGGAGACAGTGTCTGGTTGCTATTTTAAAGCAACACTAGGTAATGCTAGGTATTTTGCTCCTGAGCTCCCCCTACAGTTCCAGAGTGTAATTAATTTTTACAGCACTGTCCTGAACCTGAGGGTTAGGAAAGGGGAAAGGGTCCTATTCTACCCTCTTCTAAAAGTTTTTAGCAACCACAGAGGCCCTGTTTCCTTCTTAAATCTCAGTGGAGCATCACAATGATTTTGAAGCTGTCATTTTAAGCTAAAATGTTAAAGTGTTGCTTTAAGAACTAATTTCCACAGTGTTGTAGCTCCAAAGTAAATCTACAGAAGAAAACTTCAGACAACATCTGAACTGATATCATTTCTGGAGGAAAACTTTTGCATCATCAGCTCCAAATGTTCTGAAAACCAAACAATGATATAGAACCAAGGGATGATCCCAAAGTTTTGAGATTTGGCTCTGAATTGAATTGAGGGCAGGATCCAGCCTGTCATTGGCTGCTGAACAGATAATTGATGACTCAAAGCAATAGGTGGTTCCCGCCCACAGAACAATATCCAGACACCTCTATACAGATACAGATAATCTGTGTGATCATGCTGCTTTAACAAAGAGTTTTAATGTTCCAGGAACAATGAAGCTGCTACTGGCAGGCCATGTCACATCTTCAGCAGCCAATGGTTGACTAGATCCCGCCCTCAAGTCAGACTACAACGAGAAAGAGACCGAGAGATTTGTGTGCTACTGAGGAAAAGAGACGATTGTTCCATAGATTCATTCATTCATTCTCTGGAGGAAACCCACACAGACACAAAAAGGACACACCACGATCTTCACAGACAGAGGAGAGAGCACCTCTTTTGGACCCCCAGACCCTTTACTGCCACTAGAAGTCGTCGTTTACACATTGATTTCTTGGTAATGGATTTTGCTTTTTTAAAAACTTATTTATTTTTTTTAATATCCTCAGAACATTTGTCCCCAATTTGACGTCATAGAAAACTACATTTAAATAGTGTCTGTAGTCCCGCTTTAACCTCCCCTTCAGTGAAGTTACAGGTGGGAGTTCAGACTAGAGAAACCCTGTCACTTCTTTCCATCAGCACACACAAATTTCTGACATCTCAGATATATGACTGCGGCCCTGAAGGGCTTCTGCATTCACCGGCCTGTGTTCCTGAAGCGTCTCAGAGTAAGAGCACTGATCCAGGGTCAGCACTCCTGTTCTGAGGGGTTGTTAAACCGTGGCCTGTGTAGTGTATGTTGTATATACACCGTGATATAAATATATATTTTATATATATTTATATATTGTGTTTGTAGCATTGACCTTATTCAAACTCTTATGATTACTGATATTTGACTAATGATAATAATTAACATTTTATAATTGGCTTAAGTAATTAAAACGTTAATAATTAGTTTGAGAATGAATAATGGCCAAGCAAAGTGAGTTCTTCAGGATCTTCAGACGTTTGACCTGGAGAATGAACATACTCCACACACTGTGATTTCAAATAATGGAGATATTTATTAACAAAAAGAATATTTACTTACACAATCTCAAAATCTCACGGCATCAAAGCAGGAGAAGCCAATTCGAATTTAAAGATAAGCTAGGCACTAGGACTTGTGACTAATGTATTGCTAACTGAGGTTTTACTTAATGTATAAATTTATCAAGGGACTTAATTCGGCACCAGCTTCTGGAGAGTGAATGAATTTTGGCTTGCTTACTCTTTTTGCCGTTTTCACCGAGCCGTCGAGTCCCGCTGTTTTGATCTCCGTGCTCTAGGGGTTGCTTCTTGTCCTCCCCGCGTCATTGAAGGTAGGCCCGCTGGGAAGGAGATTCCTTCCAGGTTGAGTCAGACACACTCGGCCTTAGACGGGGCGACGTCGATCAGGAGTTCCCTTTTTGTGGAGGATTGCAGGCCTGGCTGGTCTTTCCCCTGAGTGGGGTGGCTTCTCAGAGTGGTTAGCTCGTCAGTCGAGTCTCCAGGAGCTGTGCCCTCAGAAGTCGGTTTATAACGCTAATATATCCGCTATCAACTAATCTAAAGGGGTGATATCTTATTTTGGCCACGAATAAGTTTCACCTGCTTTGATCACTCGTGAGATTAAACTTAGGTTGGGCGATAAAACATAAACACAATAAAAAGAACAAAGGATTATTCAGAATTACTGGCTGGTTAAAATTCTGTCACACTCTAGCTACCGCAAGACGTCTCCTGGGAGCTGAGCGAGGTACTTTAAAGTCTTTGTTCATCGGCGTAAGGAAGAGAAAAACGTCTCGCTTGGAGAGGTTGAAAATTAGAGAGAGTGCGTAAGATGGAGCGCGTGAGAACGCGTGAAACAGAGTTCGAAAGTCAAGAGTGCAAGAGAGTTCAGAAGTAAGAGTAGAGCAGAGAGAGCGAGAATGAGTCGGCACCCTCTTTTCAAAGGTAGCGCGGTCACGCCCTATTGGGAGGTGTCCTTCCTTGGATTGGATCCGGGGTCCGAGGCTCACGTGACTTGCTTCACGTTTCAGAGAGAGAAAGGGAGAGAGAGCTACACACAATTGAATATTATAGAAATGTACTTATACATACTTGTGCTATAGCATAATATGTGTCCTAGATTATCAATATCAAACATCTACATATACTTTTATTTTGGGTACGTCATGATCACATACCACTACAATATTACGTTAGAAGATATTAATTCGTTTTCTTAGTTAGAGACAGGAACTTTCTTTCATGATTGAAACAGTAATACACATCACTTCATTGGTTGGTAGACGTTCGTCCGAGGACACAAAGAGTGACATTCATACATATCGCGTACACATATTTATCAGAATTTGATTATTTCTATTATGTATCCAGGCGACCTCAGGCGAGACGTGGTTTCGCCAATGTGCACTTGGGGTCGCTGTTGGTCCATGCTGTTCGTCCTGTGCGGATGGTTACCGGGAGGTCAACCCGAGTTCAGTCAGTTTTACCATCTGGGGCCGTCTGTTTAGTAGGCCGGAGATAACGTTTCCGTCGTTTAGGCGCCACGGCCATAAATAGTCCTTTTAACTCTGGTTTTCACCACTTTGTTTGTACTTCTTTTGGTCTAACAGCATCATAAAATGGGTTTGTTATCTTTCCATTTCTGAAGACGACAGAGGGGGGTCACGGGAAAGTGTCCTGCTCAGTCTTTGATGAGAGTTTGTACGCACACACAAAATCCTGTGGAATGTGGGTTCTGTTACAAACACAATCCTTATTAGAGTAGAGAGTTTTTCATTTCTCTATTCGATCCATACTCCACTACACCTGTCTCTTTGTTTGTTCTCAAGCTCAAGTTTTGAGGAGATTTAACTACTTCAGTGAAGGGTACTCGTGTTTTATGTTAAAATTGGGAGCGTAAAAAGGAGGTGGAGAGGCGCTGATTTCTACTTTGTTTAGAGGTAGGTACTAACGATGTAGGAGCCGTAGAGGAACTTGGAGCACATAGAGTTTAAGCACGGTCATCTCAGGGGCTTGTGGAAGCAATAACTTCACTAAAGTCGTCCTTGTGGTCCAGATTATATAGGGGTCTTGGTTTTTGTGTGTGGGTCAAGCTGAAAGATAAACCTGCTGCTGACAACCCCAGCTCTGAGTTTTTGTCTGATTCAAACTGGTGTTTACAGAATACACGAGTAAAATCCCAGTCAGCTCTCTGTCAGGAGGCCCGTTGTCGGTTCAACATGGGCAGGCTGGGATCTAGGCAGGTGGGTGGGTACATACAGTTGGGAACAGCTCAGATTGATCCTATTTTCAACCCGTCCTGGGCCCATCACTGACTCTGGAGGGCATCTATTCATGGGGTCAGCATGTACAGATGCAGGGAAACGGCATCTAGATGTTTTTAGACAATGAAAAGTCTTCAATCGTTGAAAAACACAAACTGAGATGAGGGTATTGCTCTATTCCTCCTCCATAGGTGGGTAACACTGACTTACTTTTGTTGTTTGGGATTTCTTAAAGTGGAAATATTTCCAAACTCGGGAGACGACTAGTTGCATTACCAGCAGCGCTACAAAACTAAACAACACGAGTTACAAATGAATAAACAAACCAAAAAAATCATTGTTTTTCAACAATCATTGATATCCCCTTTAACTGAGCTGCACATACAGACCCCATATGGGTGTGTTAGCTGGGATAATGCATTCTGTTGTCAAAACTATTGATGACACTTCAGTGTTGAGCTGGAGGGTGTAACCTCAGAACAGGATATGGAACAGATGAATGACAGTTGGTCAGTGTTTGCATGTGTGTGGGTGGGCGGATTTAGAACATACTTGTTGAATCTGGTTGGTTGTTATAGTTTATATCAAATATGTTTTAGGCCTCAAAGTCTAATCCGATTTAGATCTGATTAAGCTGAACTTAAAGAAAAAAAGTTGTATTTTGGTGAAATATGCCTTTAAAAATAAGTAGAGAGAAGTTAATATTCGTCATCCACTTTGACGCCCACTAGAGGGCAGTGCCGAGGAGACACAGGGTCCTAGTAACATTTTCCTGAAACTGCAGATATGGAGTATTACTATTGGGGGTGCGGTTTAGTGTTGTAAGGTTTTATCTGCTCGTTACTTCATTAAGCAATAACAAAGACAAACAGTATTTTCTAGAGTGTGTATCTTAGTGTATTATACTTTTATAATATTCTAGATGCAATCTTAGGTGCCCATTGTTGTGCCATAGTCCTGGCCAGTCCCTCCTGTCCTCCATCTTTCTCCTTATCTCACAGTGCTACCACGTGTGGAGTGTGAAGGTTATCACAAGCTTCCTCCAACATCACTAAAATTCAACATGCTTGGAGGTGAACACTAAGGCCCTCTTGGGACGGTGAATAAAAGGATGTAAGGCATCAGAAAACAGGATTGGGACATGCATTTGAATGCCTTAATTGATTTTGTGCTTTAATTCACACCTCAGAGTTTGCAGGAGTTTGGGAAAATGTGGTGAAGCTTTCTATGTCTCTGAGTAATTAGGAGGAATTGGCAGTGGAAAAACTGAGGAATAAATAGGGTACAAGTAATTAAAACAAAAATAAATCTATATTACACGCCAGTCTGGTCACCCCTGTGAGAACCCAGCTCTTATTACCCAGTAATAATCTTTATTAACCGCCCAGAGCTGAAAGAATAAAACCAGAAAGCCACTGTGTTGTGAAGATAAAAAGACTTTAATAGAACTGAATAAAAGGTGCAATGTGCTGAATAATAATTATCATCAATAAATTAACATCAGAATTACATCACAGTCACCCAGAAACATTCTTCAAAACAGATTCAGAAAATCCCTGTGTTTAATATTCAGAGTAAGAGTAAAAGCAGCAGAAGAGCAGAGAGACGCACAGAGCCCTTAGAGGAATATTCAGTGACTTTTGTTTGAAGAGGAATTTTGGGGATTGTTAATATTTGAGCTAGAAACAAAGAAACTGCAGCGGGTCCCAAGCTTTTCCTGAAGGAAGATCAGCAGTGAGACTGGAGGAGGGTGTGAACAGGGACCAGAAACGGGACACAGAACAAAAACTGACCAGTGTTTTTCACAACATCAGGAGATGAATTAAAGGAAAACGTCCTTTTGAAATGTGAGCATCTAAACCCTAAAACCATTATTTAGAACCAAGGATTAGCAACCAACTGTGTTTCATTTCATTTCTCGCGTCTTTCCAAAGAAAAACATGCATCTCCAAATTAGTAACTTTGCAAGAGAAGGGAAAATACCTTAACTTTCAATGGCAGTCAATGTAAAAAGATTCAATTCAGAGTAATTTTGGAGCATTTCTATTGGTTCATTCATTTTGAAATTTTCACAGTGTGAAGGACAGCTGCTGTGTTCAAATGATGTAGTAAACTACACATCCACAAACACAGAGACACACGTTTTTCACTGGACAGCAATGTAATGTTCTTAGAAAGGATACTGAACAAATAAACTGTGAATCTCCCCCGATCTCACACAGTGCTCCCACCCATGGGCCCCAATTAACACAGTTTTAAATTGAACCCCAAATTACTCATATAACACTGTTCTCATGATTGAAGACGGTTTAAAGCTGTTATTTACTTATGAAAGTCGAGAAAGATGTTCCAAGTTTTCAGTTGCCATCATCGTTCTTTAGTTTAACCAGGTTCTCTTGGTTCTAGAAGCTCAATTTAACCGAATCAGGTTCTATTCGCAGACCTCGGAAAATTGGACCTGGTTCTGTTTCGAATTGTGTTTCCTGCTCTCATCAGGTTCTGGTCCTGAGTGGAGGTTGGACTGATTGTTGAAGTCAGAGTCACAATAATTACATTTAAATTTGAATGTGATATTTTTGTGTATGTGCTATTTGATAGCTCGGGTCTGTTTCTGCCCCCTGCTGGCCGTGTCCAGTCCCTGTCTTGGGTGGGGGGGAGTGGTGTTCACTGCAGATCGTCCTGCTCTCCGTTGATTGGTTCTGTCTGAGGTTCCACAGGTTCTGAAGCTCCGCCCTCCTCAGGAATCGCAGCGTTTACCTTCAGACTCCGGCGTGCTCCGCCCACAGCCCGCCGGGGGGAGGGGCTAAAGGAGGTGGTGTCGTTTCCTCGTCTGGGGAGAGAAGGGAACACAGGGGAACAGGCTAAAGATGCTGAACGTTGAATCGATACGGTTAGGATTAACATTGTTCAAGGCAATGTCTGGGGAAACATCACATTTCCTTTTTATTAATATTATTCTTATTATTCATGGAGTCTGCAGCTACTTCTTTAGTGTTAACATCACTTCTTTGCTTTTAATTCTGGATCTATGAGGCTCAAAATTAAACCCAGACCTGCTTCAGAAGGCATAAGTCAATATTTGAGAAAAGAATGGGAGGCTTGTAACTCTAAACACAGTTCACTGGTGGAGTATGGGTTAGCAACATTAGCCTCATAGCTCCAGTGTTAAACTAAAAAAGGAGAACAGTCAGCTACATTTGGGTTTGGGGAGAAGCTGACTGTGTAAATGGGATGTTTTCAGAAGTGCTCCACTCACTACAGGACATCAGGTGATGGAAAAAGCAGGCAGTATATTTATCCAGTTACTGGGTTATATAATTGTGGTGTTAGTAGGGTGTTTTGTGGGTTTAATGAAGATAATGGGGATTTATGGGGTATAACGGGTTAGTAGAGTGAAAGCATGCATTACATACATCACAGAAAGGGCTCACTGCAGAACAACCTGAGTTTGCTCTTGAGGGAGGACACCTCTCTGATCAGGGCATCGTTAGCCTCCGACGCCTCCTCCAGTTCCCTCTGCAGCTTCCTGCGGGCAGCCGAGGCTCGCTGAGACTCTTCCTCACTCTCCTCCACAGCTCGCTTCAACTGCTTCACTCGAGTGTTGGCCTTCTCCGCCTGCAACGCAGAGCAATGACCGTCACACAGAGCTTCATGGAAAATTAGCACAGAACCAGAACACATAGACCACTGTGTGTCAGAAAAGGGTTAAATTATAGACATGATACATCACAATAAACAGCAGAACCAAGACTCTTTCAGCGAGCTCCCTAGTGGCAATAACAGTGGCAGGTGCAAACATATAGGCACTGTTAGCTTTTTCTCCTGGCGTAGCTCTGCTGATGTTCACAGCGTGTGCATGTTCAGGCTGCGCTGAGTGAAATAAGTCAGAGCAGAATCAGAGCTCTCTGTATGCTCCACGTGTCCTATCACTGTAGAAATTATGCACAAGGTCTTCTGTCCTGTTGGGGGCGCTGTTTATGTTTCTGGGTGAGCGTGGGAAGAATGATAACACACAGCCGATATGTCCAGCTCTGTTCTAACTCGGTGTGTGTGTGAGTGACTGGGTGAGTGTGTGAGTGACTAGGTGAGTGAGAGCGTGGTGAGTGTTTTACCTGGTCTTTGTATTGCTCTGCCTGCTTGTGCTCGTCCTCCATCTGGATGGTCAGATCCTTCAGCTTCTTGTCTTTCTGGCGCAGAATTTTGGCAGCCGCTTGTCTCTCCCTGACACACACACACACACCCCAAACAGTTCATACTGCGCTCGTAATAGCACACTGTACTACTGCCACTAACTAGCCACTGGGCGTGGGTGCCACAGAGGGAGGGGGTGTGGGTGGGAAAGTTAAGTTTTGTAAACCTTTTCACATTACATACGTTTGATTTAATGTATTCTCTAAAATTATTAAATAATTGATAAAGAAAATAGATTAATATAAAAGAAACACATTGGTATACTATAGCTGTGCATTAAATTGGACAGAGGTGATCCAGGAGATCCACAGCAGTGTCCAGTCTCTCACTTGCTCTCGTGCTCCAGCTGCTCCTCCAGCTGGTGTACTTTGGCCTCCAGGGTAGCGATGAAGGTCTTTAGTTTGGACTTGGCCTGTCCATCTGCCTCCTGCAGCTTGGTTTTCAGCTCCTTGTTTTGTTTCTCCAGCTGCTGTCGGAGTGTCTCGCTGCGCTGAGCAGCACTTCGTTCAGCCTGCAGCTCTCCACTCTGCTGGTCCACCTGGACAACACAGCAGCAGTGAGGAACCGGGGCAGTTCTTTTACCTTTCTATAGTTACAGCAGTGGCTCTTTTTGAGAACACTCATGGGCAGCCGTTCCCACTTAAACACAACAAATATATAGGATCACACCCCATCTCTGCTCTCACAGTGCTAGCTATATATAGTTATTAACAGGTGACGACTGATAACTGAGTGAAAATTTGGGAAAAGTTATTTAATTAATGAATGATTTTTTTTTATCCAAAAGGAGATTTTCTCTGAGTTACAGGTCACTGTTTCCAGTTTGAATACAGTGTCTCTAAGCCATTGCTGTAAATATTGCCCTGAACTGGAAGGTGTGCTGTACCTGCTGCACACTCCTCCTCAGCCTCTCGTTGAGTGACTCAATGTTGCTCTGCTCCTCCTCCAGCTCCTCCTCCAGGTGAGAGATCCTTGCCTCCAGGCGTCGCTTCTCCTCTGACGACAAAGACCTGACGGTGACAGCAAAAAAAATACAGCGTCAGCCTCAGAGTACAGCTCAATCCAACCCAACTCAGTCCTACTCAGCCTTAACCAGCTCAACCCTACTCAACTCAACTCAGCCCAACCCAAATCAACTCAGCCTTAACCAACTCAACTCAGCCAACCCAACTCAACCTTAATCAACTCAGCCCTACTGAGCCTTACCCAACACAACTCATCCCTACTCTACCCAACCCTACTCAACATAACTCAACTCAGCTCAGTTCAACTCACCTGACCTCAAACCAACCCAGTCCTACCCAACTCAGCTTAGCCCAACTCAACTCCACCCCACCCAACACAACTCAGCTCAACTGAAACCTACACAACTAAGCCCTACCCAACTCGACTCAACCCAACCAATCTCCACCCTACCCTACTCTACCCAACTCAACCCAACTAATTTCCACTCAAACAAATCCAACTCAACTAAACTCAGCTCAACTCAACCCAGCCCAGCCTAACTCAGCCCATCAAGATTCACCCCAACTCAACCCAAACCCACAGTGTATCGGGTGGTGGGTGTTCGTATGAAGACTGTGCTGCTGGTGTCAAAATCACTGACACAGATTAATTATTAACTAGCTTTAATGAAAGAGTTGAATAGTGTCTCACTTCCCGGGGCTGTTGGCCAGTTCCTCCGCCAGCTCATCCCTCTCAGTTTCAGCCTGTTTCCGAGCTCTTTCAGCCACAGACAGCTCCTTCACAAACAAACACACATGGGTTCACTGGGGCTGTTATTACCTGGTTAAGCCTGTGATGGAGAAGTGGCTCAAATTCGATAGGCCAAATTCTGCCCCTAAAGGGACTGGGGGGAAAATAAAAAACCCTATTGATTTTGCGTTGCCACGCTGTGCGTGTCAGGTGAACTATGGAGCAGCTCGTTGAATTTTACTTTAATCTTGGACTGAAATATAAAGACATAGCATCTCTTCTGAGCAGAAAACATGGATATGTTATTGGGGAGCACCAACTGAAATGTTTGTTGCTGTGTTGTTAACTGCTATGAAATGAGGATGAGAGAATTTAATGTGCAAGCGCATGGACAAAGGTTACGTGAACAGTACAGAGATACAGACAATGAACACAGTTTCCAAACAGTGGGAGAGAATGGACAGTGAACACCTGAATAAATGTGTAGCTATTGGTAGTGTATTGGAGTAATGGGTGTATGTGTGTAAACGTTTCTGGCAGAAAATGGTATCCTTTTTACTGCAGCTTTAAAAAACAGAATTCCCAGATAAAACGAAATGCATGGTGTAGCGACCGGCTTATGAGCTCCACAGCCATGTCTGGAGTCATCGCGCTGAGCCACGTCTCTGTAAAAATCAGTCTGCAGTGTGTCCTGAGATCTCTGTGTGTTAAGCCACTACCTTACACCCTTCATCTTGTTATTGAATGACCGGATTTTTAAGAGAGTCTTTGCTTGGTAAAGGTTTTTCGTTAAGATTCTTAGCTTGACCCCTACCCCAGTCAATAACAATAAAATAAAAAAAAAAACCCAGCCGCCCACACTTATACTTTATTTCATGAAGTCGCCTACGTCTCATACACCTGTTACTATGGAGATACGTGGAGCTACGGCATTCTGACTTGCATTTGTTCACAACTTCCTCTGATGTTAGGCAGTTCCTTACAGATGTATGAGCGATTCGCACTGGCAACGAAACTGTGTGTTAGTAGAGATAAATAAATACATATATAATCTCTGTTTCAAGTGGCTGAATTTCCCTGGAAACTGCAGTGTCCTGATGTGTGAATGCAAAACTATTTGCGAGGGAACGCAAAATCAATAGTGTTTTTTTATTTTTCCCCCAGTCCCTTTAGGGGCTCCGTAAAATTCAGATGGCAAAATACGACTTAAAAAATTCAGAGGAATACAAAGGATGAGCAATCCATTCATTAGTATTTTCCTTTTCACCTTAAATGCTGCACTAGTTGCATTCTGTCGCCGCTAGATGGCGAAATACGAACACAACTTCCATACCGTGGAAAAACTACATGTTTAGCTTATTTCCGCGGATATTATCTCTTTATATGAAAGTGTCTCAAAAATCTGAAAGGCTCACTAAAGACACAATATAACAGACTGTTGACATCCTGAAGATGAAGATGTTTTACTGTGGAAATGTTTTGTAATGGCCCTGTGAACATAGCATGTGATAATGAGAGAATCTGTGGAAACATGAAGTGTGGGGATACAGTCATGTGAAAATTAGAACACCCCATGAAAGCCTTTGTCTTTTTAAACATATTTAAACATATGGACATTTGACTTTCATTTGAACAGCACTGAGAAATGGAGCTTATACAAAGAAAACCGAAGAAATTACTTATAAACATAGGTTGTACAATGTAAATGGCTTTGGTCGAGAGGATTTGGTAAATTTTTCATGGGTGCAACCCACACACTCAGCTCCACTGCTCATCCCACAAATGCATGTTCCTTACAAATGTGGCACCATTGAAAAGGGAAATTAACAGGCTTTTCAACGGTATGAGATTTATTGCCAAGAAGCATTGTTACAACAAATAAATAATCTACAAACACACATTTCTATATAAATATTTATAATAATATTAGAAATAACCAGACATTGTGAATATACACACCAACATTCAGTGTTTTTATTATATTTGTACTCCACCTTCTGTAATATCACTTTCAGATATTTGATAATCTGACAATTAAAAAATATATAAATGCCATAGGACATTTACTCCAAAGTTCATGTTTCCACATATTCATCATGTCACTTTCTATATTCACAGGGCCATGACAAAAATTCCACAGTAAAACTTCTTCATCTTCAGGATATTAATAGTCTGTTATATTGTGCCTTCAATGAGGCTCAGATTTTTGTGACACTTTGAAAATAAAGAGATAATATCCACGGAAAGAAGCTAAACGTGTAGTTTTTCCACGGTATGAAAGTTGTGTTCGTTTTTCGCCATCTAGCGGCGACAGAATGCAACTAGTGCAGCATTTAAGGTGAAAGAGAAAATCCCAATGAATCGATTGCTCATCCTTTGAATTCTTTTATCTGAATTTATTAACCTTGAATAATAACAATGAAAACGTGTTCTTGAAAAATCACGAGTTCAATTCAAGAGCATTTATACTCAGATGCATAATTTCCGTGCAAAAAATATCAAAGGTAGTAATATTTCAAAGTCTGATGAGACAGATTTGCTTCAATATACGCGGGCTCAACGTGAGCAGTGAACTGAGATAGTGAGTGAAACCCTGTGCTCTGTTGGACTTGATGAAAAGTGGTTAAAGAAACACATCAAACAATATTATATAATAATTATATATATAATATAAAAAGCACATATTCATCCTGGAATTAAATTAAAATAAATGACAGGAATGTTTTGGATGGATGAATGAGAGTGACTAAAGTCTGGGATATTATTCCTGTTTCCTGCATCCATTTTTACAGCTCAGTGTACAACACCTGACTCATTAAACAGACCACACTCTAATATTCTACACTCTGTCCATGTGACTCTGTCCTTTAAAACAACATGACTAAAATTAGGCTATTTTATAAATATTTTTTTTATTTAATATTAGACTAAAATATTTGTAGTTTTTATTGAATAAAACTAGACTAAAACTACTACACATTTTAATCAAAAGACTAGGACGAAAACTAAATCAAGATCAACTGCTAAAATTAACATTGTTCCCATGGCATCTGCCAGGTGTGATGTCACTCTCTGTGATGTCACTGTAGGGGATAAAAGGCAATGTCCTGGTGTTCTGACACTAGTTTTGCTTTGACTGTTGTGTTTGGAGGTTCAGGCCACAGGATGAAGCTGATGCAGACGTTATTCGGTTGTCTCCAGTTGTCGAGACCAGTGAAGTCCAGAAAGACTCTGCTCAGAGAACTGCAGAGAGAGAGAGAGGCCCGAGCACGCCTTGAGGCAGAGTGGAAGAAGGAGAAGGAGGGATGGGAAAAACAGATAAAGGACCTGCAGGAAGCGAGGCAGAAAGAGAGGGCCATGCTGGAGCTGGATCTGGAGACGGAGAGGCAGAAGCGAGCCGAAGTGGAGAGGGAAAAGTCTGTTCTTGAGAAATTCTGGGTCAAACACAGAGAATCCTTGGCTCAGATGCTCAAGACAGCGAAGAGCCTCAATGAAGCCATGAGGGTGGAGCGAGAGAAGATGGAGAGGAAAGTACACCAGATGGAAGAAGAGCTGCAGGATGCGAGGAAGGTGGTGGAGGGGCAGAGGAAAGAAGTAGAGGAGCTCAGGAATGAGCTCAAGAAAGAGAATCAGAAGAAGGGAGTTGCTCTTTCCTTCTGTAGACACCTGAAAAGGCTGAGAGACGAGGCTTAGAGGAGAGGAGAGTTGGAGGCTTGGCTGAACTCTGTTGGACAGAAAGAAAGAACAGAGTTCCCACAAGTGCTCGTCTAGTTTTAATAAATAAATGCATTCAAATGTCTTTCTCGCTTTGTGGTTTTTATAATGTTATGTCGATACCTGCTACATCTGTCTCGATAACTATCTTACAATAAGGGATTTTATTCAGCTCCTAGAGGCGAGAATAAACGGGAATAAACTAAGTACGGCTGCAAATCTTATAGTGTTTGTCTATAACCCAAGACTCCCTACTCACTATTCCCCACATTACTCACTATGAAATGCAGTATTATGGGGCTTTTCTACTGCATGATTTGTATGACACGCAGTGTATCATGGGTATCCAATCTCAGCTAGGGTACATCAGTTGTACTCTACTTACTACAGTGCACCGTGGGATTATTTGAGTGCACTGAAAATTCACACACACACACACACACACACACACACACCACCACCACCACCACCACCACAAACACCATGTCAGTGTCACTGCAGCACTGGGAAGGACCCACCACTCACATTATACTTGCTCTGTGGGGGTCCTGACCATTGAAGTACAGTGTATGCAGAGCAACAGGTGGAATACAGTCTGTAATTGCAGAACTACAAAGTGCTCCTGTGTGGTCAGTGGAGCTGAGAGAATGGACTGTGATATGTACTGAGTTCAGTTTAAAGTATTCTACCTCCTGTAAGTGAATGATGTCAGCCTCCAAAGCCTTGGCCCTCCGGTCAGTTTCTCTAGCATTGGAGAGTGCCTCCTTGTGGGCATTGCGGGTGTCCTCTAGTTCTCTCTGGGAGTCCTTCATCTGAGCCTGAGACAAACACAACCACGTCAGATGCAAAAGTCTTATACACCTCAGAAAATTACATTTAAACAGCTGTTTATCTGAGCAGTGAGAATTCATTCACTCCGGAGGGGGTGCCAGTCCATCATAGGGTGACACACATTCACTCACACACACACACCTAGGGACACTTTCGAGTCGCCAATCCACCTACCAACATGTGATTTTTGACTGTGGGAGGAAATCTGAGCACCCGGAGGAAACCCACGCGGACACAGGGAGAACACACCACACTCCTCACAGACAGTCACCCAGACACTATCTGCTGCGTCACCATGTCGCATGCAGTAAGAGTTTATTTACTCAAAAATAAGCCCCAATGTCAGAAAACATATCCCATTATTCCAGTGAGTGCGATTGTGTGTGTGTGTGTGAAAATGTGTTGTTTAATCCTTTCACACCCACTACTGCATGGTCAGCTGTTGAGTGTGTATAATCTCTACAAACAAGCATGATAACAAATGGGGCACAGCTGCATATGAGCCCAATGCCAGTGTGTTCTAGAGGCACAGCACTGGGCTGTGGAGCGGTGGAACTGTGTTCTCTGGAGTGCTGCTGCTGGAGTGGCCAGATCTAATCCTTCAGCACCAGCACCTGACCTCACTGAGGTTTATGAGGCTGAAGACCATGCTCCTGTTTCTATTTTAAAGACTCCCCAGACTGTAACAGCAGTAAAAAAGAGGACCCCCCTCCTGAATAACACCCTTTGCTTCACACTTCTCCCCGACCTTCACCCTCTCACCTGAGTTTTGCGCAGCTGCTTCACCGCCTCGTCTCTGCTGCGGCTCAGGGCTTCCATCTGATCCTCCAGGTCCTTCACATCTCCCTCCAGCTTCTTTCTGGCCGCCGCCAGTGAGTTCCTCTGCTTTCTCTCATCCTCCAGCTCCGCCTCCATGTCCCGCAGCTGCGCAGGGTTCGGGAAAAAAAAACAGAACCATCAACATCAGTGGGTTGTCTGGAATTTACAGCCTCAGTACGTCATAGTTATCAGTAGCTCCCTCTTGTGGGACATTCACTTAATCTGAGTGAGTGTGTAAATAAGTGAGTAAGATAATATGTACGTGAGTGGATATGCATGTGAGTGTGTGTGTTTGTGTGTGTGTGTGTGTGTGTGTGTGTATGTGGGTGTCTGAGAGTGTAAATGATTTTGTGTGAGTGAGTGAGTGAGTGAGTGAATGGCGTGTGTTTTTGTGTGTGAATTATTAGTAATGAATAGGGAAATGTGTTTGAGTGTGTGATTATGTGAGTGAGTGATTGAGTGAGTGAGTGAATGGCTTGTGTTTTTGTGTGTGAATTATTAGGTAATGAATAGGGAAATGTGTTTGAGTGAGTGATTATGTGAGTGAGTGATTGAGTGAGTGGAACTGACGTTGTGTATGACTACTGAATACTGAATATGGAAGTATGTGAGTAAGTGAGTGCCATGTGATCTTGTGTATGAATACTTAATAATGAACATGAAAATGGGCCTGAGCGAGTGAATGATTATGTGAGTGAATGAGTAAGTGTCATGTCAGTAGCTTTCATTTTGAGTACTGAATATGTGAGTGGAATGGCAACTTAAATTTGATTATGAATACTGAATATGGAAGTGTGAGTGAGTGAGTGGCATTAACTTTGAGTATGACGTATGAATACTGAATATGGAAGTGTGTGAATGAGTGAATGTGTGAGTGAGTGAGTGGTGTGTGATCTTGTGTATGAATACTAAATAATGAATATGAAAATGGGTCTGAGTGAGTGAAAGAGTTAGTGTCATGTCAGTAACATTAATTTTGCGTACTGAATACTGAATGTGTCAGGGGTATGTGAGTGGAATGCCATTTTAAATTTGACACTGAATATGGAAGTGTGAGTGAATGTGTGAGTGAGCAGGTGTGGAGGATTCACCTGTTTGAGCACCTGCCTCCTCTTCTCTTCGCCCTGTTCGTCTCGTCCCTGCAGTTCTCTCTCAAACTGAGCCTTAAGAGCCTGCAGGTTCACCTCCAAACGGAGCTTAGCGTCCTCAGCAGCCTGCAGCTCATCCTCCAGCTCGTCCATCTGCGTCTTCATCTCCTGAATGTGGGCCTCCAGCACACGCCGTGCCTTCTCCAGCTCGTGAACCTGACAGAGACACAGGGGGGCGCTTTAATGCACAGGCTTTATCAGAGCTATGCTGGAGAGATTTCTGACTAGGGCTTCAGGTCTTTTTAAAAAACACAGTTTCACAGCTAGTAATCACTCACTCGCTCATTCATTCATTCCTTACTCATTCATCCAGATCTGGGTTTCAGAGGGTCCAGAGCCTGCCACAGTTTATTGTCCCTGTCCCCTGTCATTGCACCCAGGCTATGGGGTTCACACAGACCCTCTAGTAGAAGGACTCCCATCAAAAACTTGTCCAGGCCCAGACCTGCTTACCTTCAGTGGACCTGCCTGTGTGCCTAGTTTCTAAATAGCTGTAACTGAAGTTAAGTTATAACTGTGCATTTACAATTCATAACCAACTCAGACAACACAAACCGGACTCACGTTCTTCCCCACATCATCCTTGGAGCTGATGAGCTCCTCCATCTCGGAGCGCAGGGCTTTATTAATCTTCTCCAGCTCCTCTCGAGAGTGCTGCGTCTCCTCCAGAGCTCGGGCCAGAGCCAGACTCCTGCTCTCCTTCTCCCTCGCCTCCGCCTCGGCTCGGTCGCGCTCCTCTGCGAACTTCATTGAGATCGCCTTCTCCTCGGACAGCAGCTGAGAGGAGACACAACAGACGGAAGCTCACCAACTGCTCATTAAAGGCTCAGAGACATCTCTTTTTACAGGGGGTTTATTAAATGTTCATGATTATTGTTCATTGGTTTACGATTTACCCACATTTCCCTCAGTACTCTCCATCAGCGAGTCTCCCCCGATCTCGCTTCCTCCAAGCATTGAGTCCTTCCTCAGAACAAATGGAGTCACTGTGGATCCGTGCTGAACCGTCTATTATCTCTGCATTTTGATACTTTACTCTCCTTCCTACATCACGTACACGTGGTCACTACAACCGCATGCTTTCTTCCGTCTAAACCACGCCCTATGTCTCCGCCACACGTTTATGGTTAATGTCTAAAAGAAGAGATGTAGGCTTAGGGCCAGGAGGTTGCTGGTTGGTGCTGGGAGGAAATATGAGGCTGAGTGAAGGAACAGCACTGTCTCCTCCCTCAAAACCCATGGCTGGCGTCCCCTTGAGCTAGACCCCTAACCCCCAATGGCTCCCTGGGATGATGAGTGAATTACAGACTACAGACCTGGTCGAATTTCCTCTGTTTCTTCTCCAGGTTGGACACCAGCTGTCTCTGAGAGTCCAGGTCCATGAGGACATCCTCCAGCTCCTGCTGCAGGCGACTTTTACTCTTCTCCAATTTGTCGTAGGCGGCACTCTTCTCCTCCAGGTCTGAGTTCACGGCCTCCAGCTCCCTCTGCAGACGTTTCTTGCTCTCCTCCAGCAGCTCCACCCCGCTGGAGTACTCGTCCAGCTTCTTCTTCGCATCAGTCAGCTGCAGAACCCAAGCGGAGCCGTTTTAAAACACACTCCAGATTAACATGGGTTTATATTGGGTGAATGAATGAATGAAAGGATGTGTGTGCATGTGACCTGTGAGCTGAGGTTGGACACGTGTCTATCTGCGCTCCTCTTGGCCTCGTTCTCCTCCTCCAGCTGCTCCAGTAGAGCATTACGCTCCTCGTCCAGCTGCCGCACACGCAGCGAGACGTTCAGCTTCTGACGAGTCTCCTCTGCCAGCAGCTCCTGAGAGAACACACATAACACAACACACATCACTTACAGTACAAAACTCACAACATATAACACACATCCCATCACACACACACACACACACACACACAAGAGGACTGTACCCGTGCATCTTGGAGCTGAGTGTTGAGGCTGGACACGTCTTTACTCAGTTTAATGTTCTTCCCCTCGGCGTCATTGAGGAGAGACGTCACACTGTCCAGCTCCATCTGCACAGAGACATTTAACCAGCTCAGAGTCACCGACACAGAGCACCACAGTGCCCCCCAGTGGAGCAGTCCCTAAACCTGAGTGAGTGTGTGAGAAACAGCATCACTCTTAGTTTTAAGTGTTGAGCTGAAGTTAGTGTTCAGTTCCATCCAGGACACATCAATGAGTACAATGTTCAGGAGGACAGAGAGAGTGGCCACAGGGGCAGATTTGGCCGGACATTGGTGTCACACCTGGAAATGCCCCAGGGTCTTTAACGAGGGAAATAGGACCTCAGTTTTATGTCTCATGTGAGAGAGAGCACTGTTCAGAATAGTGTCTCTGTCACTGCACCCAGACAGCGCAACCGGTTTAACCCACCAACACCACCTCCAGGTGCAGGAGGAGGAGTAGGAAGAGGTCTTCTCATCCGAGAACTGACCCTGACCTGCTAAGCTGCAGTGGATCTGCAGGATCTGGTATTCATCTGGTGTGACATCACAACCACTTCAGAGCTTTTATACATGGACCAGGGGTGGATGGTGTGTTTTGAAACTGTCATAATGTCTGCACTGTGTAGCAAAGCACTCACGGTGAGTTTGGAGACCCTCTCGCCCAGCTCAGCTCTCTGTCTCTCTCCATCATTAAACCGGGTCTGGAGGTCTGCCAGCTGGGTCTCCAGCTTCTTCTTCTTGTGCTCCACGTCTTGTTTGGAGCTGGAGAGAGAGTGGAGTTCCGAGTTCAGATCAGCAGCTTCTTTCTCCAGAGCCTGTCTCGCCTTCTCCAGGGTGGCTTTAGCCTGAAACACACACACATCCACAAATACACACACACACGGGCACACACACACACACACACTTATTTCTAAACCTCCATTACTTTTTTCATTACGTTTTGCATCACTTGAAATTCATATAGTGGTGTTGCATGTCAGATTGTGATGGTCATAATGTTGTCATCAATCTCCAGAACTCAGGTCTGTGGGATGTTCCCCAGTGTGCAGTGGTCAGAACTGACACAAGTGTTCAGACATTCTTCACCACTGGATTTCACCACAAGTCCCTCTGAACACTTTGGGACGGTACTGACCACTGCACAACGTGAACAAACAAAATATTATAAACATCACACACAGGTCTTGGTCAACCCTATACCACCGAAATACCACACATTTTTTATCTTGTGGCTGATGCGGATCAGTGAGTAATGGATTTTCAGCCCTGTGGGTAATAGATTTCTGGGCCAGTGCTTGATAGATTTCCAGGCAGGTGGTTGATAGATTTCCGGGCCAGTGGGTAATGGATTTCCGGGCCAGTTGATAATGAATTTCTGGGCCAGTGGACAATGGATTTCTGGGCAGGTGGGTGATGGATGTCCGGGTAGGTGGGTGATGGATTTCCGGGCTGGTGGGTGATGGATTTCCGGGCCGGTGGGTAATGGATTTCCGGGCCGGTGGGTAATGGATTTCCAGGCCCGTGGGTAATGGATGGTGTGTGATATGTAATTTAAGGGAATGGAGTGTTGTACCCGTTTGGACTGCTCCAGCTGCTCACTCAGCTCCTCCACTGCCTGAGTGTGTCTGAGTCTCAGATCCTGAACCTGAGCCTCGTGATTACGTCCTTCGTCCTCCATTGCCTTCTTCAGTATCACCACCTCCTGCTCTCGCTTAGCCCTGGACACGCACACACACACACACACACACACACACACGCACACACGCACACACGCATCAGCAAATATACACACAGCACAACACAAATGTCAAGTCAAGTAACATTTATTTGTAGTTGTGTAGCACTGATAATATCACAAAGCAGCTTTAAAGACAACAGAGTTACAGATACACACAGTACAACACACACACAAAGCACATCAACGAATATGTCACCTGAGCTCCTGCTGGGCTGCTGTAGTGTCCAGTGAGTCTTCCAGCTCAGACCGCAGAGCCTCCAGCTCTTCTCCCAGCTCTCGTTTGGCTTTCTCTGTCTTGGCTCGGGCATCTCTTTCAGCCTCCAGGTCGTCCTGAAGCTCAGAGATCAGCACCTCCATCTCCCGGATCTTCTTTAGGGCATTGTTCTTCAGAGCGGACTCCTGCTCCAGTCTGGAGTGTGCAGATTACATCAAGGAAAAGAAGAAGAAGGGTTATTTTATTACATTTGTGCCTGTAGCCCATCCATGGGGTGAAAACGTGTTCTTAATACAAAACATGATTTTTTTTAAAGAGGTGAGTGTACCGTGCCAGCAGGGCCTGTAGCTCCTCATCTTTGGCGGTGAGTTGGGCTCTGAGCTCGGCAATCTCAGCCTGAAGGGCACTCAGCTGATCCTGCAGGTCGTTAAACTCAGCCTCCAGTTTACGCTTAGACTTCTCCACATCCTGACGACTCTTCTCCTCCTTCTTCAGACGCACTGAACACACACAACCCACTCATTTCTCACTAGAAATCAGAATGGATCAGACAGAGCAGTGCTGCTGGAATTCTTAAACCCTGTGTCCACTCACTCTTCACACTGTGAGGCACATATCTGCTCTGTTGGGGTCCATTAAGGGTGAAAGTATTCAGAGCAACAGGTGGACTACTATCTCTGGAACACCCATGACAGATTTTGTTGATACAACATTGTTTTTTATACAAGTATAATATATCACTTTTAATAAAGTAAAACATTTTATTTTTCATATTTTTCATTTCCAATATGTAAAATTCAGCCAATAATTGTGTAATAAATCATGTAGACTTCTAGAAGATAAGCTCAGTTATAAATAAATACACAAACCTTCCAGCTCTGAAATCATGGACTCATGTTTATTCTTAAGTTTAATGAGATTCTTGGACTTTTCTTCTTCCTCTGTGAGATTGGAGCTCAGGTCGGCCAGACGCTCCTCCAGCTGCTGCTTCTCCTGCAGGACAAATGGAGTGTAACTCAGGAGAAATAGGGTATAGAGGGTTAATATTTGAGTGAGTGAGTGAGTGAGTGAGTGAATGAATGAATGAATGAAGGAATGAGTTGGGGCCAGACCTTGTGCAGCTTGTTGTTCTGGTCCTCCATGATGAGGAACTCATCCTCCAGCTGTTTGATCTTCCCATCCGTAGCGGTTTTCTCCAGATGCAGTCTCTGCCCTGCGTCCTCCTGCTCCGCCAGCCGTGCCTCCAGCTCCTGCACAGGGGGTGATATAAGGATCACAAATAAACACGTTTAAACCAGACTCAGAGTGCCTCAGGAGGGGGTTCAAGTGGTCCCCCAAAACTCCTCACAGATCAGTCACCCAGAGTGAGTCCTGCTCCGGTTGACTCTCTGTGAGGTGTTTGGTGTGTTATCACTGTGTCTCCCACGGTCCAAAACACACGTTGGTAGGTGGATTGGTGACTCAAAAGAGTCCGTAGGTGTGAGTGTGTGAGTGAATGTGTGTGTGTGTGTGTCGCCCTGTGAAGGACTGGCACCCCCTCCAGGGTGTGCCCAGTGATTCGGGGTAGGCTCCGGACCGCCTGAAACTCTGAACTGGATAAGCGCTTATAGACAATGAATGAATGAACGAATATTTATTAGTGATTATTACATGGTTTATGATGCTTATAAATGGCGGGTAATAAAACTGATTTCCAGGTGGAGTAATAGATGGAATCGTATTGATTATTAGTGAATGTTGGATTATTAGTATTTATTTATTACATGAAAATGAATGGACCTGTAGCTGTTGCTGCATGCTCTTCTTCTCCTGCTGCAGAGCCTGGCTACGCTCCTCCTCCTCCTCCAGACGAGTCTCCATCTCATGGAGCACCTCTTCCAGCTCCTGCTTCTTACTCTCCAGACGGATCCGCATCTCCTCTGCCTCAGCGTAGAGCTCTGCCTCTGTCTGCAGCTTCTCCTGCAGAGCATTCCTCTCCTCCAGCAGCTGCGCACACGCATATACACACGCAGAAAGGAAATAGACACGCACACAGAAACACACACAGAAAAACACACACACAGACACATACACAAAGAGAAATACATACACGGACACACACACACAGACACACACACAAACATACACAGAAAAACGCACACACAGACACATACACAAAGAGAAATACATACACATAAACATACAGACACACACACAAACAAAAACACACACACACAGAAAAACACACAAACACAGACACACGCACGCACACATACACACAAAAAGCACAGAAAAACACACACACAGGACAACACACCCACACAGAAACAACAGAGACAAACACAGACACGCAAACATAGAATAACACACACAGGACAACAAACATACACACTCACAACAAAACACACACAGAAAAAACACACAGAACATACACACACACACACAGGCTCAAAATTAACTTCCTTTTCCCTGCAGTAACACTCTCTACTCTCCCACAGGGCTTTATACTTGGGGTTGGAACATTGCTGCAAGGATTTGATGGCAGCCACAAGAACAGTAGTGAGGTCAGGCAGTTGGCTAAAGTGTACAATCTCTTTTGAATGGCCCTTCGAGCATTGGAACTGTGTTCTTTGGAATGATGGGAGGAGCTCAAGAGACCGGAACTGATCCTCCAACATCAGCCCCTGACCACACTAATGTTCATGTGACAGACTGCCCTCAGAGCTTCACAGCCATGTTTTCACCTGTGCGTGTTTCTGAGAGATGTCCTTCAGCTCGCTCTCAGCTTTCTGAGCCACCTCTTTGGCTTTCTGGAGCTCCTCTTCCTTCTGGCTCATCTCTTCCTCCTGTCGGGTCACCTGCAGCAGGGGTTTGACCTGAACGAGAGCAGAGAGGACAATGTCTGACCACTGATGATATTAGAGGACATCATTCATGAGGCACCAGGACAAGAGAGCAAGATTAAAACCACTGCCAGATGGTGTAAAAAACCCAGGGGAGGTAGAGAGTGAAATGTCAGTTCTTAAGGTTGATGCCTAAAGCAAGAGAAATGGTGAGTGTAGGGATCTAAGGACAACACTGTGATTTTTGTAATGTACTGTAATCAGTAGAAGTGAGATTTACTTTGGTGAAGAGCCTCCACCACTGCCAGTTCTTCAGTTTGAGGTATGCGGCGCAGTTCCTCTGGATGACCTTCATAGCCGTGAGCTGCTGCTGCCTCTTGCTGAAGGCTCTGGGAGAAGAAAGGGTTAATAACTCTCATGGAGGGGGGTCCAGTACTCTGCTTGCGCTAATACACATCCAGCCCTTGGACCTTGAGGACCTGTGAAACTCCTAAACTGGGACACCCCAGGTGAAGGGAAACTCCAGTCTGGAGGAAGAGGGAGGCCTTGCCCTTAAGCAAGGGAGTACTTCACACCCCATGGAACCGGAACGCTCGAGAGACCACCATCAACACACCAGGGATGGGATTTAAAAAAAGTGGCTTCTCTTGGCATCATGAACTTGTGTTTTTCCTGTAGGCAAATCACTGGGCTACCATCCTGAGGAATCCTGGTTCACATACCACCTCTGGTGAATTCACAGTGGCCTCTCTCATTTGGGTCCTGCATCATGAATAGATTTTCAAAGATACTGGATGGATCTGGAGGGAACACGGTTCTACTGTTCCATAGCCTAACGGTGGGTATTCTAGTCCATAGTCGGCACTGGGCAGAGTGACCTTAAGCTCATGTGCATCTGCCCCTGAGCCTCCAGTTTCATTTTATTGTGTTTTTTAATGTTCAATTATTTTTCTATATAATAAATACACATACACTAAATATAATATACATACACTATATGTGTTTTCATATTGCTTGTTATTATTGTTGTACTGTGTGCTATTGTTAGTGTGTAATTTATTGTGTTCTTGTTGTTATTGTGTATGCTGTGTGAATATCATTACTACTACTATGTGTGTGTTTATGTGTGCATATGAATATCATTATTATTAGGACTGAGTGTGTGTGTGTGTGTTTACTTTCTGGCCAGGAAGCCTCTGCCCTGAGCCTGGAAGGCGATGATGACGACAGTGAGTTTTAAATCGCGCTCTTCCTCCAGCTGAGCTAAAACTCCGGTTCTGAAAAACATCTTACTCTGACCGATACGATACAGGTTTGGGTCCAGGTCCAGATGTTTAATCTGAGAAGATACAGAATGAAGACACACACAAACACACAAAAATTTTAAAAATTATTGTAGTTTCTATACTCCTCCTCTGACCACACAGGATCACTTTGTAGTTCTACATTCACAGACTGTTGTCCATCTATTGCTCTGCATATTTTGTTATCCCCTTTTCCCCCTGTTCTTTAATGGTCCTGACCCCCACAGAGCAGGTGTGATGTTCTCACTGCTGCTGTGGTACGAGTGGATCAGACACAGCAGTGCTGCTGGAGGGGGTCCTGTTGGAGTCCTGACCAATGAAGATCATGGTGAAACGGGGCTAATGAATAATGCAGATCTGCTGTGTATATAATGTTGGGTGCACAGTCTGGTTACCCCCTAATGAAATGCTGTGTTTTTATGTGAGGCGTTTCCATGCTTAAAGCCAAGGCTGCACTGCGGATTCAGACTGGAGTTTCCCCTCACCAAACATTGTTTCTGAGTCTGGAAGCTGGGTCTGTGGTAGTCTAATGAGTCTAGTGATTCCCCCATGACAATATGGCCCCACTATGCTCAGTGTTTCCAGTAACAGGAAAACAAATCGCAAACAGATTCACTACATGGATGTGGTTTTTCAGAGGCACTGTCTCACCATAAGAGTGCAGGCTTGTTTTCCATCCATGAATCCTTTAGGAATTGCACTGGCAGCCAGAATCTCATAGCTGGAAGACAGAGGGAAGAGGTTCTCATTAAAATTACACTTTTAAATGGGGTATATTAGGGGAAAAATCAGTTTTTGAGTGCCTTAGCTCATTAATGTATGGATCAGAAGCTCCTACAACCCACACCCTCAAGACCACAGTCAGTTTTCTGAGTCAGAACACATGGGATAAAACAAGCTGTTCTGATTCTGCTCCACTTCTGACGTCAAGTGAAGAGACTTTAGAATCGCCCCACCCCCTTGTCTCAGTCTGTCCAATCACAGTGCTGGACCTGTGTTTATGTGAGAGTGCAAAACGCAGCAAAACAGATGACAGTGGAGAAATAAAAGCACTGAGTAAAAACAGAGAAAGAGAAGAAAGAGGACCGTGCAAAAATGGATAAAAGCCAGAGCTTCTGCTCCTTGCTGTGCACTTGGGGTTGGGGTGAACAGCGAGGGGCTCATTATCATTTAAAGTAACAGGTGCTGAAAGCGGGCGTTCTGAACAAGGCTGTTTAGACAGGGGGAGAACACTGCTGTGGAGCTTGTGGGGTTTGGACCAAACCAGGTCACACACGTTTCATTAAGAAAAAAGACTGTGTTCCTCTCAGGGGAAGAGGTGGGACATCTTCAGTACATTGCTCTGTAGAAGCTGAAATGGCTCTGATTTCATATTCTCTTTTTCAACTCCTGCTTAAAGTTGAATGATTTCTTCCTGACTTTTAATCTTTCTCTTTCTCTCTTTCTCTCTCTCTCTCTCTCTCTCTCTCTCTCTCTCTCTCTCTCTCCCTCTGAACAGGTGAGAAGCCGTGTGTGTTTCTGACCGCTGTCTGAACTCGTGGAAGACGATGCGGTTGGGGAAACCCTGCCGGCAGATACGTATCCCCTCCAACACGCCGTTACAACGCAGCTGCTCCAGAACTAGGTTAGCATCCAGCTTCCCAGCCTATACACACACACACACACACACACACACACACACACACGCACACGCACACAAACACAAACACACATATATATGAGTAGATTAAAGTAATATATAGTAGTTACTATTGTTTCAATAAATATATAGATAGATAGATTTAACAAGTCTTGTGAGCGAGTAAGCGTGTGAGTGTGTGAGCAAGTGTGTGAGCCAGTGTGTGAGTGAGTGAGTGAATTATATAATAAACTGTACCCTCTTCTCGTGGTTAGGGATGATGCAGCGTACGAAGTTGGGCTGAGTGTTGTGGAGGGTGGTCATCAGTTTGCCCAGAGACTCTTTGTAAAGTTGCCCCACCGTGCGGAACATGCCCTTCTTGGACTTGGAGGCAGTGGGCATTGAGCTATCAGACTTGGCCATCTTCGCCATGGTCTCCAGCCCCACCACGCGGTCGGCTGAGGGAATAAAAACGAAACATCACATTCAACATTCAACTTTCCTAGGGTCAGAGGCAGAGGACTGGAGTTAAAGAAGAGGAAAATGAAAGAGTTCACATTAAATTATTAAATAATAACCTTTTTTGGAATCAATATGTTTTTTATTTTTTTGTTTTTTATTGCATATAGTGATATACAATTTATAATGTGACTGAAATATACTGCTTAGAAAACAGGTATTTTATTGATTGAGGTTTTACTGGGGGTCTTTTTTTCAGAAATACAATATTTACAGATGAATAGTTTTGCTAAAATTTTTAAGAGGAATATTGCAATAGAGGGCGGCACGGTGGCGCAGCAGGTAGTGTTGCAGTCACACAGCTCCTGGAGGTTGTGGGTTCAATTCCCGCTCCTGGTGACTGTCTGTGAGGAGTTGGTGTGTTCTCCCCGTGTCCGCATGGGTTTCCTCCCACAGTCCAAAAAACACGTTGGTAGGTGGATTGGCGACTCAAAAGTGTGAGTGTGTGAGTCAATGTGTGTGTGTGTCTGTGTTGCCCTGTGAAGGAGTGGCGCCCCCTCCAGGGTGTATTCCTGCCTTGCGCCCAATGATTCCAGGAAGGCTCCGGACCCACCACGACCCTGAACTGGATAAGCGGTTACAGATGATGAATGAATTAATATTGCAAAATTCTTAGCAAAAAAGAGAATTCCGGCTGATATTTTACCTCAGTTTGAAAAAGGACAATTAATATTATAACCCCCCCCACACACAAACTTCACCTGTGATTACACATTACTCTCAGAGTGGTCTCCAAACTTTAAAGTGGACATATTATACCCCTATTTCCACAATTTCCTGGGGTCTTAATAAAACTGTGACTGGTTTGGTCAAAATACCACAAGGATCAAACAGCACATCACTTTCCTTTTCATGTATAAACAGCCCTGTTAGGAATAACTGGTCTCAGCCACTGCTGAGAATGAGCATTTATTTACTTTTAACATAAACATAAACACTGGCTTTTTAATCACTTTTGCTCTGTTCTCTTCCTTCTCCGTTTTTATTCAGTGCTCTTATAGCTCTGCGCTTGTTGTGTCTGTTTTGCTGCATTTAATCTCTTCTTTGTGCTCTCACAGAACTGTGGGTCCAGCGCTGTGATTGTGCGTGGATTGGTAACAGCCCAGATCCCGATAAATAATGAGGTAATGCACTCAAAAAGTGATTTTGTTCATAATCTGTGCCCTTTAAATGTACAGAAGTAGCAGAAATATCTAGAAAGACGCTCACACAGGGACATCTCATTTCAGTTGAGGAGCACTTTAAAAACCCTGAAACCCTGAGAGGAGCTTACCGTCTTTCCACAGATCCTGAATGAAGGGGCTGGTGGAGTTGTTCAGGAGAGCTGTCACATTGTCATTCAGAGGGTCCATGTTCTTGGTCAGCCAGGCATTAGCGTTATAGTCCACCTGATAAAGACAAATAAAATACTCCTTAAAGCTTGTATCTCTAATAGTATTGTTGTATTTTTTACATAATGTGACAAACACCAGCCATTCTTTCCATCTATTTAAAATTTCATGGTGAATGACCTGTTAGAAATGATGCAAAATGATGTATAGAAACACATTTGTTCTATTAATTCCCATTAACAGTAAAGAAAATTTATTTTGTAAAGCTGCTTTAATAGAGACACTAAGTGCTGCAGAAAAGAACAGTAGAAGTTTTTTGACCTTTCCAGCGTAGTGCTGTACAGAGAAGAAGGTCTTGTCTTTGGGGTTCTTGGGCTTGGAGAACTTGCAGTGGCCGGAGTGTGTGTTTGTGAGTTTCTCCACAAACGAGATGTCTGTGGCTTTGGGAAACCAGCACTCCTCGTCCAGCAGGGCCAGGATACCGGGAGGGTTGTTCTAGATGGAGTAGACGGGGAAGAGGAGACTGATATTATCTGGGCTACAAAATGCATCGTGAATAGGTGTAAGGACTTACATCCATGGTCCCTTCTCCACCCTGCCTCCAACCCAAAAGCTCTTGAGCTCCCACCTTTAAAATACATTTTTTAAACACTCAGAGAGGGTGGGGCCTGAGGGCAAGGCCTCCCATACAAAATGTCTCCCAGCCTGTATAGAAGCAAATCTGTCTCATCAGACTTGGAAATATTACCATCTTTGAATTTGTAGCACTGAATTTTTTTTGCACTGAAAATATGCGTCTGAATATAATTGATTTTGAATAGAACTCGTGAATTTTCAAGAACACGTTTTCACTGTTATTATTCAAGGTTAATAAATTCAGATAAAAAAAAATCAAGCTCAAAGAAAATTCAAACAATATATTTCGAAGTTGCTCAAATTCTGTAGACGAAATTCAGATGCCAAAATACGAGTTACAAAAAATTCAGAGTACACTTCCGAGACACCAATGATGAGCAAACGATTCATTAGGATTTTCTGTTTCACCTTAAATGCTGCACTTGTTGCATTCTGTCGCCGCTAGATGACGAAATACATCACAACTTGGAAATGGAACACAACTTCCATACCGTGGAAAAACTACACGTTTAGCTTCTTTCCGCGGATATTATCTCTTTATTTTCAAAGTGTCTCAAAAATCTGAAAGTCTCACTAAAGACACAATATAACAGACTGTTGACATCCTGAAGATGAAGGAATTTTACTGTGGAGATGTTTTGTAAAGGCCCTGTGAACATAGCATGTGATAATGAGAGAATATGTGGAAACATGAACTTTGGTTGGCATTTATATTTTTTAATTGCCAGATTATCAAGACTATTTCGCCATCTAGCGGCGACGGAATGCAACTAGTGCAGCATTTAAGGTGAAAGAGGATATCCTAATGAATCGATTGCTCATCATTGGTGTCCCGGAAGTGTACTCTGAATTTTTTGTAACTCGTATTTTGATATCTGAATTTCGTCGACCGAATTTGGGCAACTTCGAAATATATTGTTTGAATTTTTTTATCTGAATTTATTAAACTTTAATAATAACAGTGAAAACGTACTATGTAGTCCTCGCCTTATTTGATGCATTAGCTACAGTTGATTATGGTAAGCTTCAAGCTTTGGTAAGCTGGGGTCTGAGCGTGGACTCACTGGCCTCTCGATGAGCTCGATGCAGGGCTGCAGGTCCAGGCCAAAGTCGATGAAGTTCCACTCGATCCCCTCTCTCTTGTACTCCTCCTGCTCCAGGATGAACATGGTGTGGTTGAAGAGCTGCTGCAGCTTCTCGTTTGTGTAGTTAATACACAGTTGCTCAAAAGAGTTATCCTGAGAAAGAGAGGTGGGTGGGGGATTAGTGCGTGGGTGGTATGCTCTCCTCGGGTCGTGAGGAGTGGTGTGTTCTCCCTGTGTCTGTGGGTTTCCTCTCTGTGCTTCCTCCCACAGTTCAAACACACATTTTGGCAGGTGAAGTAACTGTAAAAGACTGTCCACAGGTGTGTGTGTGCATGAGTGACTGTGTGTGTGTGTGTGGTGTGTTCCTGCTTGCGTCCAGTGATTCGGAGTAGACTCCTGACACACCAACTCTCAGGTCCAGATAACGTGACCCGGACCGCTTGTCTCTGTCCTCACCTCGAATATCTCGAAGCCAGCGATATCCAAGATGCCGATGAAGGATGCCCCCTGGCGTTTGGATTTGTCCAGAGCCTTGTTGACGCGTGCGAGGATCCAGCGGAACAAACGATCATACATCGCCTTAGCCAAAGCTTCCACCGCAAAGTCAGCCTGTCACACACATATAACTCTCAGATCAAACCTTCAGTGTTTCAAATCAAATTAGACCAGAGGTTCACAAAGTGGGGGTGCAGAGGTGTTGCAGGGGGGAGCAGGAAAGATACATAATGCATGTCACTTGTTATAATTCCCCTTTATATGTTATTTTTGTATTTATTTTCTTTGTATTTATTTATATGTGATTTTTGTATTTATTTTCTACTGGATTAGACCTCTAATCTGACATTATATTAGACTTCCACTCTGTCAGCGTAGATTAGATTTCAAATCGATAACAAGATCAGGCTGTTTTTGTACTGATATTACAGGCATGTTACAAGATAATAGACAATATTATTTGCTCCACCTGTGTGTGGTCTTAATGATTTGGTTAAATGTAAATGTAAATGCTGCAATCAATGTACACAGCCCCCTTGACCTGCTCTTTGGTCTGAGCTTTCTGCACCATCTCCCGGCCCACTTTGATGCGAGGAGTGAGGATGGCTTTGGTGAAGTCAAGCACGTTGATGCCCTGCAGGTGGCACACTTTCTGTGCAGCTGATAGAGAGAAAGAGAGAAAGAGAGAGAGAGAGAGAGAGAGAGAGAGAGAGAGTATTTGATGACATCTAGTGGAGAAGTAGCAGATTGGAACCAACTGCGTGCCCCTCCCCCTTCCGTAGGTGAAAAGCACTCTCCAGGGCCACTGCATAGTTTGTCCATTCCTGCGTACTGTAGAAACCTACTGTTGCCAGAGCAACATTGTGGACTCCGGGAACAATGTCTGGTGTAAAACCTGGGCCAAATCTGGTGTGCAGATCATCATCCGGGTAATGTACTGTGGCACCCCCTTGTGGAAGCAGCTGAAAGTGCAACACTATTTCTTTTCTTCTAATAGATCTCCCTAAATCTTATACACTGCAACGTTAATGTTCATACTTTGTAAAGTGCACCTTTCTGCACGTTTTACTACACACATCTGTTCATTAGCAGAACTTAACATTGGAAAAAGTGTACAATTATGGCCCATTTTACAGGACATGTTCCCTGATTATTATGTAGAAATACAGCTTTTTGCCAGAAACTCTGCAAGTATACACCATAAAAAAACAACACACACTGTGCTGCATATTTCAATCTCTTTGTTGATCCTACACTGCCCTTTAAAGATCAATATAACCATGTTCTTCATCTCTCTGTGTGCTCATGTGCTCAGTGGCAATGTAAAAGCAGTGCAATCTATAAACCTGTCTGCTCTGTGTGTGTGTGTTACCTGTGGTGTCGGGCATGCTGGCCTGCTCCTGGTTCTTCTCCTTTTTGAACTCGATGTTTCCCAGCTGCAGCACAGTGGAGCAAACCTTCAGCATCCCTGAAGACAGAATGATATATTTTTAATAATAATATATTTTCCTCTGTCATTCACTCACTCTTTCAGTCACATGTGTAACAAAATTCTGTAACACTGTCCTTTAGGAAGACAACCCAGTCCTCTGTGTCTAAGAGTGCAGCTCTGTAAACATAACTACATGGGTTTATTAAAGACGTCCTTGAGTGTAAATTGATTGTTGTTTATTAGACGGGGATAAAATTGTGCATTAAACTATGTGTCAGAGCTGGATGATCCCTAAAACTAGTCAATTCCACACCAAATGTCTTTATTCCAAAAATCAAGCATAGGGAAGGAGATTCTATATCAGGGATCTTGATACATGAACCTTATGGGTGTCTTCAGAAACAGAAGATACCCCTGAAAAGATCAGATAACAGACTTTGTGTGGACTCAAGTCCAAAGCTCTTAAGTCGGGTCTCCATCAGAAACAGTTCCTCACCAATCCGCTCTTCCTCATTGAAGCCCAGCACCTCCATGGCCTCCAGGGTCTCAACAAACATCTCATCGTCCTGCTGCCCCTGAACCTGTACGTGTCCGGCCGCCAGGAACCGGTAATTCCCAAATCCCTCCAGGAGCAGCTCCTCTGAGAGAGAGAAAAGAGAGAGATAACAACCTCAGACCTACACACATATAAGATATATCTTCCTTAAACGGAAACAATGGGTGTGGCTTAACTCAGAAACACGTGGAAGGTAGACAGCAAATCAGGAGCTTCGATTTAGGAACAAGCCTGTTTATTGACCCACTGTTGCTGATTAGGGCTTAGGTTGAGACAGGTGCAGTGCCCTATTCACTATATAGTGCACTATTTTGGGGTTCTGGGATTTTGTAGTGTCCAAAAACATAGTACAGAATATCAACAGATGTGTTAAAACAGTAACATAACGCCAAAGTACTGTTGCTTCAAGGCTTCAGTTAAATGTTCAATCAGTAATACAAATCATGGCCTGTAGATGGCACTATACATGGTCATAGTGGCGTGATCTCAACTAACAGATTCTTAATGGAAAACCATCATAACTGGCTGACATTCCATTATATTGCTTAAAATATGAGGACCTGGCAACTCAGGTGATGGTAGTGCAGGGAGTGGAGTAAACCACTATAGGTCTATTGGCTTTTCTTGTTATAAGTGGTGTGTACAATCTTTGTTAGCTGAAGAATATTTAAATAGAATGGCTCCTTAATTTGTATTTAATATTTATTAGCATTATTACTGAGATATATGAGCATGTCAAAACATTTGTAAATACAAAGGACCTCCAAAGAGAATAAGCAGTGTGTCCTGTGGTGTTTACCTTGCATTTTGTCTTTGGCTCCAGCCACCATGTAGTAGAAAATGTGGAAAGATCTCTCGATTTTGGCCTGTCGGATACATCTGGACTTCTCCAGCAGGTCTGAGGTCAAGGTTAAGGGCTACAGAGCTAAAAGGTTTGATAGGTGTAAGAGGGGTTTGTGTGTACAGAGGTTTTTGGAAACTACTAGGTCAAAAACCTGGTTATTTTAGGATACAGGTTTCAATGTTGGCACCAACGATGTAGCCGGCCATGTCAAAGTTGAGTTTAATGAACTTGCCCTGTTGGGGGAGAGACAGAGTGAGTTTCCTTGTCTCTACACTCTTATTCTCTCAGCTCTACTGACCATAGAGGATCATGTTGTAGTTCTAAAACTACACACATTAGTCCATATTTTGCTCTGCATACACTGATTGCTCCATTTCGCCCTGTTCTTCATAGCTCAGACCCCCACAGAGAAGGTATGATTCAGGTTGTGGATCATTCTCAGTGCTGCAGAGACACTCACGTGGTGGTGGTGTATTAGTGTAAACCATGTTTCCACTCACTGTCCGCTCTGTTAGACACCCATTGGTCCACCTTGTAGATGTAAAGTCAGAGACAGTAGCTCATCTGTCGCTGCACCATTTGTGTTGGTCATCCTGTAGTCCTTCATCAGTGGACACAGGACGCCTCACACATGACATTGCCTACTGCCCACAGTAACACTGACAGCTTTTAAAACCCCATCAGCACTGCTGTGTCTGATCCACTGTGTCACTGCAGCACTGAGAATTATCCACCACCCACATCATACCTGCTCTGAGAGGGTCCTGACTGAGAAACAAGATGAAAGGGAGCTAAAAATTATGCAGCACAACAGATGGACTACAGTCTGTAATTGCAGAATTACATAGTGAGTCAGCGGAGCTGAGAAAATGTATAATGAATGTATAAAATCCTGTTCAGAGTTAAATATAAACTTACAATAATGTATTACATTTGTTGTGCCACTCATAATGGTAAAACGAGTGTGTTATCACTCACAAATCTTGAAGAGTTATCATTTTTGATGGTTTTTGCGTTCCCAAAAGCCTCCAGAACAGGGTTGGCCTGCAGCAGCTGCTTCTCTAGCTCCCCCTGGTGGAGGAGGAAAAGATGTCAATAGATAATATTTGCATGCAATAATGGAAAGCAAATTAAAAGCTAGCGAAGTGAAACAGAAACACTTGGCAGAGATGATAAGGGAATGTGCAGTTGAGCAAAAGATAATAAACACTGGTGGCTGCAGGGCATGCAAATAATAAGCAAATGTTTGGCTCAGGTTTCACTGCCATTAGCGTTGCAATGAACTCAGGTGAAGGTTACCCACACAGCGCTCAAGATGGATGTGACACTCCAGGATCATGTCATTTAAAAACATGTATTATTTAGTAGACGTTAGAACTCAAATGTGGAAATGTTTTCATGCAGTTCCTATACTCACATAGGCTAACTGTGCTCCAGGATTCTGCAAGGATAAACAGAGAAAAGAAATGACTGATAGAACAGGGAAGACTAAAACAGCTGCAGAAGAGAGAACACAGTTTCATGGCTTAGTGGTTAAAAATAGGTGAATAAATCTAAGCCATAAAAAAGGAGAGTAAATACTGAGGCATATCTTAAGGAAGTTACACAAACAGAATGTACTCTGCACTACAAATAATATGTTTATTTCAGTATTTTAAATAAAAAAGTATATATTTTTCCCCTTGAACATTTGCCACTGTTTCTGTATAAACAGTTAGGCTGGCAGGGCTAGCATTTTTTATTTTTATTTTTTTTGCAAATGCTAGCAGCTAAGCTATGATTACAAAATAATTCTATTTAAAAACACGATACAGATAATTTTTTTAACTTTAATTGTTTGATTACTGGGGCGGCACGGTGGCGCAGCAGGTAGTGTCACACAGTTCCAGGGACCTGAAGGTTGTGGGTTCGATTCCCGCTCTGGGTGACTGTCTGTGAGGAGTTGGTATGTTCTCCCCGTGTCCGCGTGGGTTTCCTCCGGGTGCTCCGGTTTCCTCCCACAGTCCAAAAACACACGCTGGTAGGTGGATTGGCGACTCAAAAGTGTCCGTATGTGTGAGTGTGTGAGTGAATGTGTCTGTGTTGCCCTGTGAAGGACTGGCGCACCCTCCAGGGTGTATTCCTGCCTTGCGCACAATGATTCCAGGTAGGTTCTGGACCCCTGCGACCCTGAATTGGATAAGCGGTTATAGATAATGAATGAATGAATATTTAATTACTGTAGACAATAATATCTTTTATAGTTCAAGGTTTTAGGCAGGTTTACAGCAGAATTTAAGGCTGTATTTGGTCTAAGGTTCATTCATTATCTGTAACCGCTTATCCAATTCAGGGTCACGGTGGGTCCAGAGCTTACCTGGAATCATTGGGCACAAGGCGGGAACACACCCTGGAGGGGGCGCCAGTCCTTCACACACACATTCATTCACACCTACAGACACTTTTTAGTCACCAATCCACCTACCAATGTGTGTTTTTGGACTGTGGGAGGAAACCGGAGCACCCGGAGGAAACCCACGCGGAGAACACACCAACTCGTCACAGACAGTCACCCGGAGCGGGAATCGAACCCACAACCTCCAGGCCCCTGGAGCTGTGTGACTGCGACACTATCTGCTGCGCCACCATGCCGCCCTGGTCTAAGGTTGACTCCTAAAATTTGTAAGGTTAATTTAGGAGGACAGACCTGGGAAGACAGGTCAATAACTTAAAGAAAGTCAATGGTAATTTGTGTTTAGAAAAGTCTGAATATGGTATTTAGGCATTTACCCTCTACCCCATCCCTTGTTATTACTGATTTTTCAGGATCTATCTGTGTGATGGGGTCTGATTCTGCCAAGATGAAGTGCTTACAGAAAATGAATGAATGAACAAACAAAGGAGTTAAGTAGATAACAACATGGCATTCTTAAGTATTCCAGCAAAGCATCAGCAAAACCAGTAAAATTAAATCAGTAAAAAGAAAAGCCCATCAATGAGTGCTGTGCCTATTATTTTAACATAGTCCATACTGTACCTTGTTAAGTGCTGAGGCTGAATCCTGCCACACAAAAATAAAAATTAATCCAAAATAAATTATGAATAGCCCTATCTTAGTGTATCAGGTCCCCGATTATTGATGTGGCCATAATGACCCACTGAAAGCCTAGACTAGTGGATGTCAGTCCAGTCTGGGGACATTTTAAATCAATCGTTTGGTAAGTATTATATTTAGGCTACATGATTTTACCCTTACCACAGCCGTAATGGAAAATAAATTCCATGCTGGTCTAAGATGGTTAAAAGCTGGTTGAGCTGGTGTGGTCATGCTTGTTGACCATCACTCCAGCGTTGTTGTTTTTTTTTTTTTTGGTGACCAGATGCTAGCCTATCTTTATTTTAGATGCCAAGTACCTCATGAACCCTCAGTTTCACGTGCGCTATAAATGCAGATGTACTTCCCTACAGCAAGCATATATTGGTCAACTGGCTTAAAAAGGTTCGTACCCCACTGACTGTAGGCCACTGCTGTTCCACCATCCAACAACTCAGATTACTGTCCTCTACAAGATATAACCATTTTTTAATCTATTCAAACTGATTTTAAATGCAAAGGGTCTTTTAAACTACTACAACCGGTGACTGCCCAGAAAACACTGTGCAAAACGCCAATGGACCGCAAAATTTTCCCTCAGAGGACCAACCATGGTCCTGAAAGCCACTTCTACAACATAATTATTTAATGCTTTTTCTAGTAAAGAATGATCAGAGACTGATCCACTCACCGAGCCAGTGTCTTTCTTTCCTTTATGTGATGAAGCCACTACAGCCAGGTACTGAATCACCTTTTTGGTGTTCTCAGTTTTCCCAGCGCCGGATTCTCCTCTGGAGGAAGAACAACAGGCAGAGTAACATCAGGAGAAGGCAATATTACAATATACTATCATTAGTTTCATAACAATATGCTTTTCTTGGTAAAGATTGAGATGATCAGCACTGAACCCTTGTTTGGGACTGTGCTTTACGTAATGTGACATCTACTCCATTCCCCATTCACTAGTAAAGGGGGTAGGGTCATGCATAATGTCAGGATGTCAAAATTTCCTCCATGTTGCAGATTGGGTGGGGCAGAGTCAGGTGACTAAAATGCAGCGGTATGGTTTTAAAGGGACAGTACATGAACACACAGTGGGGACATATTTACAGAATGAACACAAAGAAATGAATAGAATTAAAAGAAAACGCTATAACATCAACATAGACATTATTTTGTTGATTAGAAGTTCTGAATGTTGATTCATTTTCGATCGTTTGCCCAGCTGTAGTTAGTCTGAGGTTGTTTAGTGAACAAGGACAGTGGTTTTGTGTGATGTGTCTCACCCTGGGGTGTTACCATCCCCTATATTCAGTCAGGTAGAGAAAGCATTGGGTGTGGCTTTTCTAAACCTTTATATAAAATCATTCATTATTGCCTGTTGAATAAAGAGTAAATATCCCTAAAGAGCTATGGTGTACTCGTCTGGGATCATCTGCTGGTTTGCATGAGCTTCCTAAGTCTTTCTTCTAAAGTCAATTGAAAGTAATATCTGTGTAAACATAGCAGCTGCTTTAAGAGAATGGCTCCATGGTACTTTGTGAGCTTTATGGTGTTTGACCATTCAAACTAATGACCATTTACATGCTCTGCACATACAAAGTGACCTAATTGTTGCAAATGAAGTTGATTGGATCTTTATTGGTGTTGGGATTCAGTGTGGTCTTTGTGAAAATGGGCCAAACTTGATGCTTCCGTCCCTTATAAGGGTTCTCTCATAATGTGTGTGTTATTACTCACGTGCAAAGAATGGACTGGTCCTCACGCTCTGTGGAGGAAAGACAAAGAGAAAGACAGATGTGTGAACCGGCCTCGGACAGACGCTTGAATGGTCAGGACCAAGAAGCTGAAAGAGATTAACCTCAGCGTCGGAAAACTTCACACACTCTAAACTCAGCTCTGAACCTGGGTTCACGCTCCCAAAAATAGGTTTTTAAAAAAGGGACATAGGGAAAAGGGACCCATTTATGGGCATCACAGTGGACATCAGTGGTGGAGATGGACACTTCTTAAGATGGCCAGATAAATGTTTTTTTTTTTACATTTATTGATTATTTGATCACAAGAGCACAAGAGCTATACGCAAACCAAACATAACATTAAAACCACCTGTTAGATATGGTCTAGGCCCCCTTTGTAGCGCTAAACTACCTCTGACCCATCAAAAATGGACTCCAGAAGGCTTACTGTTGTCTGTAGGGCCTATAAATTAATTCTGTAAGCTCTGAGATCAGACTGCCATTGACCGGACTAGATTTCCCAGAACATCCCACTGACGCCAGATCAGACAGCACGTGGAACTCACTGTCATGTTCCTCAAACAGTGTTTACGGTGTGACATTGACATTTTCTCGCTGAAAGGGGACACTGCCCTTAGGGAACCCTGGTGCCATGAAGGGTAAGCTTGGTCTACTGTGTTTGGAGAGGTGGTCACAGAAACATATTCATGAATGCCAGGACCCAAGGATTTCCTTAAGAACATCACCCAGAGCATGTAGCGGCTCATCTTCTACCCATAGTGCACCTGTTTTGAATAGAGGGGTAGTGTTTTGAATAGAGGGGCAGACTACGTCCCAGCACTGGGCTGTGGAATGGTGTTCTCAGGAGTGATGACGCTCCATCCAGTACTTTTGGGTGGAGTTTAAGTGCTGTTTGTGATTCAGACATCAGCACCTGGCCTTACTACAGTTTATGTGGCTGAATGCCATCAAATCCTCACAGAAATGTTCCAGTATTTAGTGTAGGCTTCTGCAACTTCACTTAGAGCCATTTATTAAGTCAGAGTGTGAGGCAACAATAAACTCTCTGTTCAAAATCTGTGAAGACCACACCAGAGCAGCGGACAGAAGAGGAAGTGATTGTTACCCTGCATCATGTTCCTGTAGGCATTGTCGGTCACTGCGTAGATGTGGGGTGGGACCTCATGGCGTTTCTTTCCTTTGTACATCTCGATAATCTTCTCAGAGTAGATGGGCAGCATTTTATACGGGTTCACCACCACACAGAACAGACCTGAGTACGTCTGCACACACACACACACACACACACACACAAAGCACGGCCATAAACAAGGGTCAGAGACAGGTCATGTACATACTGGATAATCCATAGTGTATACTGAATCATTTGTGGTGTATACTGAATCATTTGTGGTGGATACTAAATCGTTCATAGTGGATACGGAATCATTTATAGAGGATACTACAACATTCATACTGAATCATTTGTAGTGCATACTGAATCATTTGTAGCAGCAACTGAATAATACATAGTGGATACTGAGTAATTCATAGTGGATACTGAATCACTTACAGCCACAACTGAATAATACATAGTTAAAACTGAATAATTCATAGCTAATGCTGAGCCAAGTAGATACTAAATAGTATATAGCGGATACTGGATAATTCATCATAGACCATAAATATTACAAAGTGGATAGTGAATCATTCATAGTAGACTAGTACATATTCATAGAAGGGTATTAAAGCACTACACTAGATTTTGGAATATTTCTGTAGTAATTTATGACTCCCAACCACAAGAATGTCAGTGAGGTCACGTGATAGTTTCGCTGGATCACATCACTCCAACTCATCCCAAAAGTAATGGATAGATCTCCATCACTTCAGAGATTTGCAGGGCTTTTTCCACTCACTGGCCACTTTATCAGAAACACCTCCTTCTGCATCAGTTAAAGAATTGGAAACCCTTTGTAAGAAGAGCAGGTCTATGGTGTTAGTAGTATTATTGCTGTAAGACTGGTGTAACTCACGTAAATGAGTCCGGAGAAGTATCTCTCTCTGAGGTTGTGGAGGACAGAGGCCTCGTTCAGGCAGGTGAGAGCCGCCATGTCCTCTGCCTTGCTGAACTTGGGCGGGTTCATCTTCTGGATGTCATCTTTGTTCACTGTAATCTTTGAGCCATTGTCCAGCTCCACCAGCACCTCGTCTCCTTTCTCCTCTTTAATGCTAGCCGACTGGAAGCCGTCTTTCTCCGAAGGAACCCATACCATCCTCTTGGCCGACCAGTCCGCCTGCGCCACGCCGGTGTTCTTAAAGTCATTGTCCAGGAACAGGAACTTACTACCGTCGTCATTCTCAGATTTCTTGGACATTTTCACCTTTGTCTGTGAATTTTCAGAAGTACATGTTTTAAAAAAAGCCTTGGCCACTTTATCAGAAACACCCCCCTTCTACTGACACTAACTGGCCACTTTATCAGAAACACTTCCCTTCTACTGACACTCACTGGCCACTTTATCAGAAACACCCCCTTCTACTGACACTCACTGGCCACTTTATCAGAAACACCCCCCTCTACTGACACTGTCTGGCCACTTTATCAGAAACACCCCCCTTTTACTGACACTCACTGGCCACTTTATCAGAAACACCCCCCTTTTACTGACACTCACTGGCCACTTTATCAGAAACACCCCCTTCTACTGACACTCACTGGCCACTTTATTAGACACACCCTCCTTCTACTGACACTCACTGGCCACTTTATCAGAAACACCCCCCTTTTACTGACACTCACTGGCCAATTTATCAGAAACACCCCTCTTCTACTGACACTCCCTGGCCACTTTATCAGAAACAACCCCCTCTACTGACACTGTCTGGCCACTTTATCAGAAACACCCCCCTTTTACTGACACTCACTGGCCACTTTATTAGACACACCCTCCTTCTACTGACACTCACTGGCCACTTTATCAGAAACACCCCCCTTTTACTGACACTCACTGGCCACTTTATCAGAAACACCCCTCTTCTACTGACACTCCCTGGCCACTTTATCAGAAACACCCCCCTCTACTGACACTGTCTGGCCACTTTATCAGAAACACCCCCCTTTTACTGACACTCACTGGCCACTTTATCAGAAACACCCCTATTCTACTGACACTCACTGGCCACTTTATCAGAAACACCCCTATTGTACTGACACTCACTGGCCACTTTATCAGACACACCCACTTCTACTGACACTCACTGGCCAATTTATCAGAAACACCCCACTTCTACTGACACTCACTGGCCACTTTATCAGACACACCCCCTTCTACTGACACTCACTGGCCACTTTATCAGAAACACCCCCCTTCTACTGACACTCTCTGGCCACTTTATCAGAAACACCCCCCTTCTACTGACACTCTCTGGCCAATTTATCAGAAACACCCCACTTCTACTGACACTCACTGGCCACTTTATCAGACACACCCCATTCTACTGACACTCACTGGCCACTTTATTAGAAACACCCCCCTCTACTGACACTCTCTGGCCACTTTATCAGAAACAGCCCCTTCTACTGACACGCACTGGCCACTTTATCAGAAACACCCCCTCTACTGACACACACTGGCCACTTTATCAGAAACACCCCCCTTCTACTGACACTCACTGGCCACTTTATCAGAAACACCCTCCTTCTACTGACACTCACTATCCACTTTATTAGACACACCCTCCTTCTACTGACACTCACTGGCCACTTTATCAGAAACACCCGCCCTTCTACTGACACTCACTGGCCACTTTATCAGAAACACCTCCCTTCTACTGACACTCACTGTCCCTTATTCACTGAAAGGTTTATGACCTTGTGTGTGTGTGTGTGTGTGTATCAGACCTGTGATGGATAAAAGATGAACACAAACTTTGAATTAGCAATAAACACTACCAAGGAGCAATGTGTTTCTAATAAAGTGGCCAGGTTATGGTTATGAACAGTGCCTGTCCACTATATTGGAAACCCCTCTGTTGTAACTATCATAGTTGTATTGTTATGGGTTCAATGAATTAAATAAAGCCACGGTCCATTCAGAGTGAAGACCATAGAGGGGGCGTATGCCGTGCAGTCACAGAGCTGATGACAGTGAGCAGTCAGATCCTGGATGACGCCCTTATAAGGAATGAAGAGCTGAGAGGGAACTGCTGCTGCTCTGTGGTCATTTCATTTGCATCAGTAACACTGTGATACACGGCTTATTTGGGTGAACAATTAGAGTGTACAAGATCAGGGCTCGGGGTTAGATCAAAAATACACTTAAACAGAAGAGGTGGACAGAAGGTTCTCCTGAGAACCGAGTGAGGTTCTTCTCTATTTTTCCCTTAAACAAACTAAAACATGAACTCGTCTGAGCACAGCACACATCTCAAAAGTCTTTTGGACCATCTTGGGTCCAGAGAGCTCGCCTGTGTTCTGCACAGAGTTAAAGTTCATGTTCTCTATCTAGAGTCCCAGGCCCAGTCCACACGAATCAAGAATATTTTTGAAAACAGAGATTTTCCTCTCTTTAGATGAATATGAATATGACTGCATTATTATTCCAGTCCAGTAGGGGGCCATGGTACGTCTTAAACACTACGACGCATGAGTGAAACACAGAGGTTTAATCCCAAATCATCCCAAATCTTGAAATTACTGAATCTAGATCTTACCAGTTCATTATATATTTGGAATACAACACCATTTATATTTATATCCCATATGTGGGAATATGAAATCTCGTGCGGTGTGTACAGTGTAATTTATGACTGATGTAATTTACTATAGAGGGAGTGAAGAGGTAATTTGACTTTCACATAGAGACAGACATGCTGTGTGATGTCAGCGTTTCTGAAACACGCTCTGTTTTCTTTCGTCTGCATGAGAACAGTGACAACGGCGTTTTCAAAAATCTCCACTTTAGAGAGCGTTTTTTGAAAATCTCTGTTTTCAGTGACCTACAGCATGATTTTTATGTGGACGGGAGAGAAAAACAAACAAAACCTCTGGTTTAGAAAATAAATTGATCCGGGTGGACAGGGCCTCGGGTTGTGTTTAGTGATTCGGTGGTGGACTGTTTCCATTGACAGTGGTTTTCAGAAGTCCTCCTGAGTCCATGTATATTTATTACAGTATGATGACAGTTTCTCTTTCAGAGCTGTCTGAGGGCTGGAAGGTCAGGCTCATTCAGCAGTGGTATCTGGCCCTGTCCGACACAGACTGAGATTTCTCCGGAGTTCCTGAGTTTTCCACAGTGTTATGGATGGTAGGCAGTGCAAGACCTAAACACTGTGAGACCTCGTGCTGAGAAATGTTCATTTTGAACTGATTCTCTCACAAAGTTTAGCCCAAAGTAGGTACAACACCCCCTCTCTGAGTGATGACCACTGTTCTCTGCATGGTGGCCACATCCCTCTCTGTGTGATGACCATCACCCCCATCTCAAGATGGTGGTCACGCCCCCCTCAGCCCAAAACAGGGACCACACCCCCTCTCCAGGTGATGACCACGCCCCCTCTCCGGGTGATGACCACGCCCCTGTCTGCTGCAGAGACTGACCCTTAGGTGGACGGTACTTTATCACTTTTATATTCTCCTGTTTAAAATGCAGCGCTTTAAAACTGTGGAACTGGAATATTCTATAAATTCTTTGTTCTCATTTCACCTCGTTCCCAGCTTTTTTGGAGCAAGCTACAGTCGTCAGATTCTAATCAGATCTGTTTATTTTTACAAAATACAGTCAAGTTTTTCAGAGACAACACTATAAACTTGTTCTTTGTGCTTTTGCCATTAAATAAAACTTCAAGAGAATGAACACAGCACAGATTCCTGATTTTAGAGGAATTTACAGAGGACGACTGTTCCAAAGATATTCTCTGTTCTCAAAGTATATCACACCACTTTTCAAGAATTACCCAGTTCTAGAGAGTGTTTAGGTGTGAGGTGCTTGAATGTAGAGATTTCTTTACAGTGGTGTTGAATGGAACCAGATGTCATCAAGCCTTCACCATAAATATAATAGGACCAAAGGACTAGTCTACAACGTCTATGACCAGGAACCAAATTATGGTCAGACATCAGCCGTGTGTCCACCACCGCTTACAGTCCTGACTTTCTTTGAGGGCTGTTAAAGGAGGACATCTGGTTCCATTCACCTCCACTGTGAACAGTTCCTCAACACTGTAAATTCCCTTTTAAGCTCAGACTAGTCCCAGCTGGACCTCTCTGCTGACCTGCTGCTTTGGATCCACTGTTGATCTCTCTTGGCAAGTGTTGCCAGATTAAAATGGTTACGATAAAGATGACCTACTGCCATCCTCATAATTTTTCATTAAGTGGTGCTACATTTCCATTTATTTGTTAAATTATATATTCTAAACTTTTCAAAATCAACAGTTTCTCAAATCTAAGGTCCATAAAATAGCAAAAACACCATCAAACAAAGTTATTTCCACTGGCACATTTGCTGTAAAATTCCACAGTAAAATTCTGGGTTTGCTTAAATTTCTTTTTAATGGGATTTGAAATATGGATTAAAGGTAAGATACTCACAGATGTGGGTGATATCTCCTCTGGGCTGTGTGCTCTGTGCAGGTTCTCTGAGAACAGGACTCCACTGATGAACACCTCACACAAGCTTCATTCAATCATTCACCCCCAATTTAGATATGCACATTGGTATTAAGGGCGGGGCTTATCTCCAAGGCCCTGCCCACTGCTGGGGACATGACATTGCAGCCTTTCAGAGCACTGTAGATATGAAAATGACCCCTCGGCCTGCTCGGTTACTGATGGCAAACACTGGACGAATGTTTTAATGCAGTTTGTGTTTAATGCTGTATATTTAAATACATCTCAAATTATAGAAAATAATTTAAAACATGATAAATTATGAATGTGGTTCAAATTGAAAAAAAACACACACATTACAATAACACAAAGAAGGCAGAAGGGCTTTAGTTCATTGAATGTGTGTCTAAAAGTTTGTGAACTCAGCTCTTTTAAGGAGAAGCATCTGACTGTGGAGCCACGGATTTAAACCAGCAGTCTCTCTCCAGCAGTTTGAGGCCAGTGGTCCTCTGCAAGTACCCAGGAGAAAAGCACCACTGCGTCATGAAAACAGAAGACAATACCAGCCAAAAGGACATATGATAAAAGCTTATTTAGTGCATGGTCACATTAATATATGTATCTGGAGCCCTCCAACCCACACACTGTGAAACAAGACCACCCTGTGTGCTGCCTAAGTCAGGAAACATGGGATAAAACGAGTCGTTCTCATCCTGCTCTGCTTCTGACGTCAAGTTCGGAGACTTTAGAATTTCTCCGCCCCCTCGTCTGAGTCTGTCCAATCACAGCGATGGACCCCGGTTTATCAGAGAGCGCAAAGACGAGGTTAAATGCAGTAAAACAGACGGATTATTAGTATTAATGTTAGTATTAGTGTCTGCTTCTGCCCAATAAAACCGACACCACTTGAATGCAGCCTAAGCTCACCCTGCCCAATGCCAAGCACAGGCTGAACGTGTGTAAAGCCCCCAGCACTGGGCTGTGGAGATGTATTCTCTGGAGCTCAGCACCTGACCTCACTGATAACTATGTTGCTGAATGCCATCAAATCCTCACAGCAATGCTCTTTTCCTTTTACGGTCAAAACCCAGGCAAGTGGGTTGACCACAAAAGAATAAACACAGCAAAAAGGTATTTGAATTTATTGCAGCTGAGCTGCTTTGACTAAACCACTCCGTCCGTCTGCGCAGCTCTGACTGAGGCCCTTGTTCTGTCTTTAAAGGGCTCTCTGTGGCTAGACGTATGTGGACACACATTTGTTCAGCATCTCTTTTAATCTGAAGGGCATTAATCAGGAGTATGTTCCTCTTCACTGCTGCAACAGGGTCTTAGGGTTCATCATGTGCAGCTGCTCCAGAGCATATGTGTTCCTATGGAGGTTATACACACCGTGTTTTGAACCGTGGGATGAAACCAGAGCACTCCTCAAAGACAGTCACCTGGAGAGGGGCTCAAACCCACAGCCCCAGGACCCTGAAGCTGTGTGACTGCAACATTACCTGCTGCACTACATTCATTCATTATCTGTAACCACTTATCCAGTTCAGGGTCGCGGTGGGTCCAGAGCCTACCTGGAATCATTGGGCGCAAGGCAGGAATACACCCTGGAGGGGGCGCCATTCCTTCACAGGGCAACACAGACACACACACACACACACACACACACACACATTCACACCTACGGAAACTTTTGAGTCGCCAATCCACCTACTAACGTGTGTTTTTGGACTGTGGGAGGAAACCGGAGCACCCGGAGGAAACCCACGCGGACACGGGGAAAACACACCAACTCCTCTCAGACAGTCACCTGGAGCGGAAATCGAACCCACAACCTCCAGGTCCCTGGAACTGTGTGACTGCGACACTACCTGCTGCGCCCACCGTGCCGCCCAATATTAATGTTTATATTATAAATATTATTATTGCCTAAATTGCCTAGTTTGGTTTCCAGGACTGACAGGAGAAGTGTGTGTTATCAGAGGTGTGTGTGTGTGTTTGTGTGTCCACTGCCCTAATCATTAGTGTGTGTGTGTGTGTGTGAGTGTGTGTTTGTGCCCACTGCCCGTATCATTAGTGTGTGTGTGTGTGTGTGTGTGTGTGTGTATGCGCTCACTGCTGTAATCATTAGTGTGTGTGTGTGTGTGTGTATGTGCCCTTTGCCCTAATCATTTGTGTGTGTGCACTCACTGCTCTTAATCATTTGTGTGTTTACTGGCCCCAATATGTGTGTGTGTGTGTGTGTTCACATCACCTATTCACAGGTTTTTGTGTTCCTCTAATATTAGTGTGTGTGCTCACTGACACAGTTTGTGTGTGTGTGTTTGTGTGTGTTTGTATGTGTTTTGTGTTTGTGTGTGTTTGTGTGTGTTTGTATGTGTTTTGTGTGTGTGTGTGTTTTCTCTGCCACTTATAGTTTAATGCAGCCTTCATATTTTGTCCTGCTGCTGTGCAGTGATGATGATATTAAGCTTGTTCCCTGTAGGATATCGTCACAGATTGAACTCATTTCACTGGCTCGTGTTTACTGTGCTCTCTTCATAAATGAATAAAGTCTTAGTTTAATATTTCAGAAACCCATAATCATTGTCTGCAGGGCGTTGTTGCCTGTAAACCATTCCGACCTGTTTCACGCAATCACATTACTGAATGAAATCAGAATCGAATTAATTTCAACATCTTTCAGCTCAAAGAGGATTACGTTGAATCTTCAGATGATGGAGATGTAAACACAGTGATGGAGAGAGTTCTGGTTCTGGAGAAACTTCTAGAGTTAGAGCAGTGGACAGTGGAGGTTAATGGAAGCAGACGTGCTCCTCTAAAAGCTATTGATACAGAAAGTGAGGCAAGTAAATGGTGGGGGATACACGGCTGATGTCTGACCATAGTTTGGAGAAGGTGGTGGTATTTAAATTTTGTCATGATGGACACTCACTTATTGAGCTGAGTCCATTGTTTTACATCATCATCACTCCATATAGATCTATTTACACAGGTGGATGTCACTGTCGATTGAAAGAGAATAAAATGTTGGATCTGTGTTGGAGACGCCTGGTTCCATTCACCAAAACTGGTCCACAAGTTTCTCAGCAATCAAACACTTCACACCAAAACAACTTCCATGACTGTGTATACATTTTGAACATTGAATTATGCATAAGTTTAAAACTTGGAGTTCGTCCTTAACATTTTAAGGAGAAATAATAAATAAAATGGAATTATGTCAGAAATGGAAAAAGTTTATTCAATAATAAAAAGGTATTGAAATAAAGAAAACAACATTGAATATCAAATTATACAATATATTTAATCAATTAATTAGTCATTATTTTTTATAATAACTGACATAGATGTATTTCCCAAACAGTACGCCACTGCAGATTCAAATGTAAAATAATACAAAATAATATATATAATATATATATATATATATATATATATATTAACTAAAACAACAAAACTGATGTTGATAATCAAATTATTATTATTATTATTATTATTATTATTATTATTATTTTTATTATTATTTCCAATACTACTACTAATACTACTACTACTACTACTACTAATAATAATAATAATATTTCAAATCAAAATAAATATAAATATACAAATATGTACAATTTGACAACAGGCTAAGGACTGTCACATCAATTTTATGTAAATTTGCAATGTTTTTGTGATTCTTTCTCAAAAACTTCTTTGACTTGGTTCCTCAAAGAAAGAATGCAAATACAGGCTGAATACAATATAAAATTTAATTATAGACTAAAAATTATTTTGTGAAAAACAAGTTTCTCAAAGCACGAAAGAATTGCGCATCATATGTTCATAATTTTGTTTTTGTTTTGTTTTTACCTTAGTGAGTATGGCGCCCCCTTTTGGTGCACACACACACATACACACACACACACACACAAAAATAATTTACACACATGTTTGCATCCATTGTGAGGACATTACACTGAACTTAACCCTAATATCAGTAACCTCAACCATAAAGTCAAATGGTGTTCAATATGAAATGAGATTTGGGACAGTCCTTTTGGACAAACTTGACTTCTGAGCCTAAGTTATCTAGATAACCGATTAATCCTGCTTACTTACCCCTGCACTAGACTTTACATATCCCTGATTCTAAACCTAACTCTACCTACTGCTAGACTAACCATAACCCTAACCCTAAACAGTCAGAAGTCCACACAATGTTGGTGTAAACATATTTTCGTCCCCACAACGTGAGTAAAACCGGATGACGACAACTACACGCATATATACACGCACACAAACACACTCGCACATTCAGCTAACACACAAACACACACAGCGCTTAGAGTCGGAATGAGAGCTCGGCTTCTGTGTCCAAATAAAAAGAGAATTCCGGCGGTGACGAATGGGTTTTAACAGCTTCTGCAGTTTAGATGGTTCCGATCCTTTCTGGGTGAGTTTGTCTAACGGTTCCATGGGTTAATTCTCCGGATTTTAACCTTTATATTTGCCCCAAAGTTGTTACTAGGTGCTTACCGGTCTCTTAACCTCGCAGTCAGCTACTTAGCTTTAGCTGTGGTTGGGAACTTTCCGTTCTACCTTAATCAGGACTGCAGTTACATACAGTCATGCTGCGGTTACATGAGTCTGCTATACCACTAAAGGTGGAACTGAGAGTTCCAAAAGAAGCTGGCACATACTTGTGTTTAAACGGTTGGGGAAGTAGTATTTTTGGATATTAACATGGCCCTTTGTTGTTTTAGAGACTTATGATTTGTATGTTTTTTTCCATTTTTTTTTTGGATTTTGAAGGTGATAAAAACGTTACCTTTAGCCATAGCTGAGTAATATGGTTGTATGTAATCGGGCTTTTCTTGCTTTCTTTCGTTTATTTTCTAATTAGGATATGTTTCAAGCTAATTTAGACACAATTCCGACATAATTCACAGTATATTTTATGTTCATTTACTGAGGGAATTATCAGTTCTACTTCCTTTACAGAGGGCGACAAAATTATATTTAAGGCAGAATTACTGTATATTGTCTGATTTTTATCGGATAAGGTGTTTAATATATCAATATACCAATATATATTAGAATTTATGCTTTTGCCCAGTATGTCAGTAACATTAACACATGGGCAGAAAGCAAGCTCTAAAATGTACAGATAATCTCCATAATTAGGCTATGGTTTATTCTTTTTAAATATGCAATACATTCAGGAATGTTTTATCATATTCTGACATTTCTGATTTGTTATTATAACCTCAGAAAGTTAAAAATGGCTGTGCCTAAAATGTCCATAATGTTGGGTATCTCAATGCTAACCTTACACTACATATCTTTAGAAAAACCAAGACTGAAGTCGGACCCCAGTCTCACAGCTATATACAAGTGTTCCTTAGTCACAGGCTGGTTTTGTGAAGACTGGGGGTCTTGCAGGGTCTCTGTTTGATCAAGAACCAAACTTTATGATCATAAAGATGAGGAAAAGGCCAGCTTAGGACAGCTCTCTTTACCGCCTCACACCAAATAATAGACAGTAACAAAAAACAACTCTCACAACACTTTTATGAGAAGTAAACACAGATGAGTAAATTCAGCGGATGTCCTATTGTGTCCAAACATCTTGTAGCCTATAATCTCCATAGCAAACCATTTGAGCCGCTGCACATGAGCTTAATGTTGCCATGTCCAAGGCCAAGTGTGGGCTAGGGGATCGTAATCCCGCCAGGGTTGGGCTGCAGAGCAGAAGAACTGTGTTCTCTGTTGTGCTGGAGGTCACAGCTCAATACCACCAGGTCACAAACAGTTCTTGAGCGAACTTGCTCCCAGGATCCAGCTCAGTGAGCAGCTGAGAGCTGAGGCAATGTTTACAGTGTCTCACTCTTCACCACAAATCATTAGTTTGGTGAGAGCTGATTCTTGTTTGTGTGAGTTTAACCCTGTCGTCACGTCGTTTTCATAGGTTCCAGCTTTTTCTCATCTCTGTGGTGGTCTCCCTGGCCCCTGCGAAGGAATCCGTTATTTAAAGTTTCTCAAATACAGACAGAGTTTATGAAAAACTCTCTTTTGTTTCACTGTCTGAACACCCCGTTTTCATTTCCAGAGTGGTGACTTTATAATAGGGCTGGGTGTTTCCACAGCTGCAGCAGGGTTTCTGGGTCCTGGGTTCAGTCCTTGGGTGACTGTCTGTGAGGAGTGTGGTGTGTTCTCCCTGTGTCTGTGTGGGTTTCCTCACACAGTCCAAGCACACATTGGTTAGTGGCGTAGCTGTGTGAGTGTGTGAAGCCCTGTCCAGTGTGTGTTGTTTGCACAAACATAAACATGACCTGCAGCCCCACAGAAACACCTTGCAGTTGTTGCTCATTCATTTTGAATTGCCTTTGTAGAGTAAATTGCCTTTGTGTGTTTAAAGGATGAGGAGATATAAAAATAAGCAAACATGAGCAGTCTGTTTTATTCAGGGGGATTTTGGGGACCGTGAATAATCTCAGTGTTGTCTTTCACATGACGTTTATTTACACCTTGTTGTTGCATGCAATTCAGATGCAGTGCATGATGTTTACTTCTGTATTTGCTCAGGATTGGAACCGAACGTGGTACACACAGCACCCGGACCTGACGAAGTGTTTCCAGAACACAGTGCTGGTGTGGGTGCCCTGTCTCTACCTCTGGGTCTTCGCTCCCTTCTACTTCTGGTACCTCAAAAGCCATGACAGAGGATATATATGTATGAGCCACCTCAATAAAGCCAAAACTGTGAGTACAGACACACACTCAGAGCTTAAGGACAAGGGTTTAAATCCCATTAGAACTATGTTTCAGAAACTGACTGGGTTGTCTTATTTTTAATTTTTTTTTACAAGTGTTTTATTTCTTGTTGTCATCTAAAGTTACATTTTATCTGAAAGAGTTAACGCTGCTCTGATAGAACTGGGTCAGAAGACACACTGCTGAAATGGTTAATGACACTGGGTCCAGGTTAACACCAATATAGCTCCTTATTTCACATTAAACCTCTCTAAAGCCCATCCCTGCATGGCAGCGGTGTTTCCTTTCAGTGAGACAATGCTCCATGCTGCAGTTTGAGGAACTTGTGAAGAGTTCAAGGTGTTGACTTGACCTTTAGTGGAAAGTTTCTTGATATTTTAGGAGTTAACAGGAGACTCAGTGTTGTGTAAGCTGCTGAAGTTCAGCTATGAAACAGCAGTGATTCTCCTGCTGTTGTTCAGTGCTGGCATAAGATCGTTTTTCTTATCTCCATGTGTTCTCTTCCTCTGTAAGGTTACTGGATTCTTGCTGTGGATTATCTGCTGGGCAGATGTTTTTTACTCTTTCTGGGAAAGAGGCAGAGGAGTGGCAAGTGCTGCGGTGTACTTAGTCAGCCCCACAATGCTCGGCATCACAATGGTGAGTATTTATGTATAAAATGACCTTATATCTGAGAGTGAATGGCCAGTATGAGCTTGTAAAAGTACCTAAGGCTGTCGTTGGTAAACATGTTAACACTATTGATCCTGAAAAGGATTTCAGTGTTTGTTTGTTAGGTCAGAAATAGAGGAAAAGTGTTAAACTGTTTATTTAATGGGAAATCACATGTCCCTACAAATAAATTCTACAAAATACATCATATCCCTTTTCTAGGGCTGAACATTTTAGTGATTTTTTTTCCTAACTAATACAGCAGTTCCAGGTTAAATTTAGAAATGAAAATCCAGGCATTTTAATTCTTATTGGTAGCAACAATTTCTATAATTCAAAAGGCTGAACAATTATGTTGTGTTCGTGTCCACAGCGTAGAGTCCAGCTGCCTCTGATTGATCTAGCAATGTCATAGAAGCTAAATATCCATGTTAAAAAACATGTTAAAATAGCCTGGGTCTTTGGAAGCTGCACTCTACAGACTGAGATTTCCAAATAAACAGACTGAGACCCCCCCCACCCCCAAAAAATCTTTTTAAATATCAGTGTATATCATGATATAAAATGTTTCAATAACAATGATATGATTTTTAAACACATTTTCAATGTTTCAATTTACATCATTTATAACATCTGTCACTGACTGACAGTCATTACAGGGCACTGTCTTCACTCAATATAAATTTGACTTTAAAAAATAATTGATGTTTGCTGGTGATGTCACGTTTCTTGTTTGTTCTTGGAAGTTTTTCAGATGATTTTATACTACTCTTATCGATATTTCACAAAGCATGCGTTAACGGTGCCAGTGGGGCTAGGTACAGCCTTAGTCACCAGGGAGGCCAGTGTGGATTTACAGTTGATGATGGTAAAGGGTGAGGTAGGACTTTTAAACTAGCTTGGAGAGGGTGGCCTTCTGGGGGTGTCTTGGGCTTAATTCAGAGAAAGACCAACGAGAGGAGGTGCCTACCTGATGACCGCTGTGAAGAGTTATTGCATACAAGGAACACACAATGTATAAAATAGGGCCGGTTCAGAATTTCCAGTGTATTAAACTCAGCAAAAATAGAAATTAAGCTTTGTGTATTACAGAATAATTCCACATTTAACTGTGTACTTATTTACACTTGGAAAGATCATGTTGTATATGACTGAGTGTGTTTGTCCTGCAGTTGCTGGCCACATTGTTGATACAATACGAGCGGGTAAAAGGAGTCCAGTCCTCTGGGATTATGCTCAATTTTTGGCTCATATCTGCAGTGTGTGCCACAGTTACCTTTCGATCCAAAATCCTTCAGGCTCTGGATGAGGTGAGACTCGCAGTTACTCTTTGAACTCCCTGATACTCTGGGACTCAGGGGAATAAACGAGACATACAGAAATATGAGTATGTTTGACTGGATGTGGGGAACATGATACACAACACACATAAAGACCCAAATACCCCACTTAAGCCAGCATTGTAAACGTGATTATGTAGTGGCACATTGCTTTATAGAATAAAAAGTGGGTCTTAATTTGGTATGGTGGATATAAAAGACTACATTAATCGACACAGGAAGGGTTGAGTGCATCACACAGCCGTAGCAGTGTTTTAAATCACTGTATCTTTTAACTGGATAAATCTATAGATGTACATTTTACTCTGTATCTTTTTTTAGCATTTTATATAATCTATGTAAGTAGTGACTGCATTTGTGATTGTCTCCCTCTTGTTCAAATACAGTAGCTTTGAAACATTTATTTTTGAAAAATGTATCTATATTTATTAAAACATACATGTTTATTCATCCATTTTCTGGCTAGTTTCCTGTTTTTAAATTTTATTTATATCTTTTTTTTTTGCATATAAAAAAATCTGTTAAAATATTTTAAATATTGTTATTCTCTGTTAAAAATTTCACTTTGTATTTTCTCCACTCCTTAGCCAGCCACAGTAGACGTGTTCCGATACAGCACTTTCTATGTTTACTATGCTCTGCTGCTGGTCTCTCTGGTTCTCTCCTGCATCTCAGACCAGCCTCCTCTCTTCTCTCAGGCAGTCAAAGAGTCTGTGAGTACAATCGATGTCTGACTTACCCCTCTGGTCAATGTTGACGTGGTTAAAGTTATTGTTTGTGTTTGCACAGAATCCGTGTCCTGAAGCTGGAGCGTGCTTTCTCTCCAGGATTAGCTTCTGGTGGATCACAGGGTGAGTGACACAAACAGCTGCTATTTTAAAGGAGCGGTCTGTCATTTTTTTTCCACCAAGATGAAGCAAATGGTAATTAAGAAAATTATTATTATGTGAATTATTATTAGTTAATTCATGCTTTATTAAACAATCCCTCACAACTCTAACAGCCCTGATGTGTCTGATCCACTCGTGCCAGCACAGCATACTATAACTATATAACTATAATAGTGTTGGCCAGTTCTCGACCAGAGCAGCCCCCACACAAACCACTTCATAGCAATATTTCATGCCTCTTCATTTTGTCTGTACAGTTACCAGAACAGCAGCAGGTAGTGTCGCAGTCACACAGCTCCAGGGACCATGTCTGTGTGGGTGCTCCAGTTTCCTCACACATTCAAAAAAATAAATAAATAAATAAATACATAGGTGTGAGTGTGTGTTGCCCTGCGAAGGACTGGCACCCCCTTCAGTGTGTGGTCCCACCTTGTGCCCAGTGATTCTGGGTATGCCCCAGACCCACTGTGGTCCTGAACTGGAACAGCACTTACAAAGGATGAATGAATAAATAATATTTAAATGTTAAAAATAATATTTAAAAAAATGTTAAATCCATCTCATAAATCCACCTTTTTGATTCAGAAACATTTCAATATCACACCAAACCCACGCCAGTGTCACTGAGAAATCTTAAACGCCAGCCAAATCATACCTGTATTGTGGGGTTCTTGGGGGGGTCCTGAGCATTGGAAAAACTGTAAGAAACTGGGCAAGCAATGTATGTAGACTGTAGAGCAACAGATTTTACAGTCTGTAATTGTAGAACTACGAAGTGCTTCTGTGTGGTCAGTGAAGCTGAGTGAGTGGACGATGAGTGCAGCATAACGTGAGTTATATCACTGTGGATAAATGTAGTCACTGACAACAACAAAAGAAACATTGTGCTTCTCCACCAATCAGACTGTGTCTTTAACTGTGTATAAAAATGGACAAACTAAATGTGAAAATGCTAAGTGAAACTAACTCTAGACTTCCTTTTTTTTATTTTTGAACTTGCATTGTCTTGCTTCAGCGTAATTTAACCATTTACATTTGTCATTTTGCCCAGCTCCCTCTAATCTGTAAGGCTGTGTTATGGAGTGTTTATTGAACACACACCTCAAAGCAGTTATTGCAGGGAGTCTTGTTTCAGTCGTAATTAAACGTTCCTGTTCTGGTTCATCAAGGTTTTTAAGAACATGTGATTTCTTTAGGCAGGGTGTGTGTTGGCCTAAAGATTGGAAATGTTGGTTTAGAGGTAGGAAGCATGCCATTTTAAATACAATTCTTTCGTCTGGGATAAACAACATGATTTTCTTAGTGTTTTGTCGCTGTGGTCAATATGTACACTGACCAACAGCTAGTTTGATATAAAGATTAATTCAAACCCTGTTCCTGGAAAAAAAGTTTTTAAATTAATTATTATTATTTTTTTGTAAACTTTGGGAAAAAAAACAAAGCTCTGTGAAGTATTAAATCTCTTGAAGTATCATTAATCTGAAAACAGCACAAAAGCAAAAAATTCCAGTTTTACATAGCATCATGAGCTCAGGAGGACTCCGGAGAAAACCGCTGTCACAACAGCGTCCACTGCATCAATGGACGGTTGAGCAGCTCAAGTCTTGTACTGAATGAGAACAGGCAAAAATGTTTAGCTTACAGATCTGCAGCGCTGAGTCTCCACAGTTCCCAAACACCAGCAAACATTTATATTTACAAAATACAATCAAGTTTGTAAGGCACAACATTGGAAATCTTCTTTTTCTTCAGTTAAACAAATTTTCAGGGTAATGAACACAGCACATATTCCTGATTTTACTGCCGTTTTACTGTCCAGATTTTAGGTAGCAGAGCTTGTAGATTTGGAGCAGAATTCATCCTGTTTACCTGTGTTTAGTGCAGATTTATTTATTCATTTCTTTATTTTAACTGTATTTGAAACTCCAATCCTTGATGTAAAGGACTGTTTTTCTGTTTACTGAAGGTTGATGGTACAAGGTTATAGAAGGCCTCTAGAAGAGAAAGATCTATGGTCATTAAATGCAGAAGATAGATCTCCGGCAGTGGTTCCACAGCTGGTCAAACGCTGGGACCATGAGTGCAACAAGACCAAAAAGTAAGTCAGTCTCTCTCTCTCTCTCTCTCCAGTATTTTTACCTTAATATTCCAGCTTCAGAATAACTGTGATGCCTCACTTGAGCTGTAATAAGTGAAAAGAGACTCAATCTTTGCTGCTCTAGGCTCAGCACATCAGACATTGCTCTAGGTAACTTTAGAATGAGGATAGGACCCACCCTTTCTCTCGTTCCTCACTCATTTCAGTAAAGTGCTAAAGACAAGGTTAAACGCAACAAAATGGACACAACAAGTGCGGTGAAAAAAGAGCACTGAGTAAAAACATAAAAGAAAGAAAACAGCTAAAAACCAGACCGTCTGCTCCTCACTCCTCACTGCTGTGCACTCGGGGTCGGGGTGAACAGCGAGCAGCTCATTATCATTTAAAGGAACAGGTGCTGAAAGCGGGTGTTCTGAACAGGGCTGTTTAGACATGGGGAGAACGCTGCTGTGGGGCTCGTGGGGTTTGGACCAAAGCATGTCACAGATGTTTCATTAAGAAACAGAACTGTGTTCCACTGTGGAGAAGAGGGAGAGTATGTTCCTCTTTAATTATACACATTGGGATGCTGCTTAATCACCATCTCCCTCTGAGTCCACGTCAGTTTAAGGTGTATGGTGTGTTGTTTGTTACTCTTTGTGTTGTTACTATTTTTGGTCAAATTCACTTTGTCTTGTTTTTCAGGCCCGAGGATAAGATGATGTATTCTCCCAAACGCTCTGGGTCTGAGAAGAAGGACGGCCGGCCGATAGAGGAGTCTGAGATTTTGATAATGAAAACTTCTCCTAAAAGCAGGGAACCCTCCTTGTTCCTAGCTCTCTGCCGGACATTCGGCCCTTATTTCCTGGTCAGCTCCATCTACAAGATCATCCATGACATCCTCATGTTTGTTGGACCAGAAATCCTCAGGTACTTCATTCTTACTCTTCTGTGTACATCTGTGTGTGTGAAACACCACCTCTTCTGACATTCACTGGCCGCTTTATCAGAAACGCCCGTCTTCTGCTGACATTCACTGGCCGCTTTATCAGAAACGCCCGTCTTCTGCTGACATTCACTGGCCGCTTTATCAGAAACGCCCGTCTTCTGCTGACATACACTGGCCGCTTTATCAGAAACGCCCGTCTTCTGCTGACATTCACTGGCCGCTTTATCAGAAACGCCCGTCTTCTGCTGACATTCACTGGCCGCTTTATCAGAAACGCCCGTCTTCTGCTGACATTCACTGGCCGCTTTATCAGAAACGCCCGTCTTCTGCTGACATTCACTGGCCGCTTTATCAGAAACGCCCGTCTTCTGCTGACATTCACTGGCCGCTTTATCAGAAACGCCCGTCTTCTGCTGACATTCACTGGCCGCTTTATCAGAAACGCCCGTCTTCTGCTGACATTCACTGGCCGCTTTATCAGAAACGCCCGTCTTCTGCTGACATTCACTGGCCGCTTTATCAGAAACGCCCGTCTTCTGCTGACATTCACTGGCCGCTTTATCAGAAACGCCCGTCTTCTGCTGACATTCACTGGCCGCTTTATCAGAAACGCCCGTCTTCTATATTCATACTCTATGAAAGTGAGTTAGGAGTCATAATAATAATGGTATTACTACTACTACTACTACTAATAATAATAATAATAAAAATAGTAATAAAAAAACAACTAATACATCTAGTTAATAAGGTAATAATTTAATATTTATATTATTCTAAGCTTGAACGGATGGGACTGAGGAACATCCTGCGGTTCTCCAGACTGGAGGTGTGTGTTTGTGTGTGTTTTCTCCTGTGTTCAGAGCTGATTGTTTCTGTGTGAGGAGTTTGTTTTTCTTTCCTCTGAGCTGCTCCTGACGGAGACGCAGAGACTCTGCGGGATGATTTCTGTCCCTCAGCAGCAGCCGTGGCCTTTTGAGCCTAGTTTTCTTTACTTTGCAGGATGTGATCGAGTTACAAACCGGTCTCTGAGCTGAAACATCTCTGAGAGGCTGAACATTTCTCAGGCTGCTGCATGTCTATTCAACTAGAGCTTATCGTGCTTCCAGAAGCAGTGAAACTACATTCCAGTGTTTATGATCCTCCCTGCTTTAATTTTACTGCTGATCACATCTCTCAGCGTGACTCATGGATTTATGCTTATGTTATTTTGGTCCTCAAGGGAGATATTTCTGTTTTATTTCCACAAATTCTAGCAGGAAACAAGCCCCCTCAGTGTGCTGGAAAAGCCCAGAGCAGAAAGGGCCACTAGTCAGTGCCCCGCTCCCTCGTCTGAGTCTGTCCAATTACAGCGATGGACCTGCGTTCATGTGAGGGCGCAAAGACGAGGTTAAATGCAGCAAAACAGACACCACGAGAGCACTGAGTAAAAACAGAAGAACCAAGAGAAAACGGCTAAAAACCACAACTTCTGCTCCTTGCTCCTCACTGCTGTGCGCTCGGGGTCGGGGAGAACAGTGAGCGGCTCATTATCATTTAAAGGAACAGGCGTTCTGAACAGGGCTGTTTAGACAGGAGAAGAATGCTGCTGTGGGGTATTGACAAAAGAAGTAAGAACCATGTTCCAGTGTGGAGAAGAGGGGGAGTGTGTCCCTGTAAAGGGCTTTCCTCCTGGTTACCACTAATGTAAATGAGATTCTGTGTTATGTCAAGTTTTCTGTGATTGTACAGTACTGTGCAGAAGTCTTAGGCACCTAAGATAATTTATATTATACACACATACACATACAGTGGAACCTCTACCTACGAACTTGATCCGTTCTGTGACCCGGTTCGTAAGTGGAAAAAGCCCCCACCCCGAAAGTCACACTTGTTGCACTGATATATGTTTACAACACTCCCAAATTAGTAAAAAATGCATAGCATTACTAAAAATAAAAAAGAAATACCGTGGTAATAGTAATAAAAAAGAAATAAAGTTTTAAGTGGTTACATATCAAAGATGTGACAACTGGCTGGAGAAGTAACACAGGCACTGGCTGTATGACAAGAGGTGGGGGGTGGGTGGAATAATAGGTGAAGAGTAGGCAGGTGAATGTGGAGAGACGAAGCGTAGATACGGCTTAACTTAGCACGAATTTCGATGTCTGCAATTTACACAAATGGTAAAACTACAATTTGCTAATCTTAAATGCTCACTCAAGTCTGGGCACACTGGGAGACTCGCCTATTGGGGTCAGTGGCCATTTCCAGCCGCCGGCTTGGCGGAGGCTCGCGTTCGTTTCTAGAGTCATGGTTCGTTGGTGGAGGCAAAAAATATTCAAATGCCCGGTTTGTATCTTGGAAAGTTCGTTAGTATAGGCGTTCATTAGTAGAGGTGTGTGTGTGTATACCAGAGCCTGCACCAGACTTACTGAGAAAATAATAAAATTATATATGATCACCCTCTGCTGTGATATGAGCCCTGCGTTTGGTGGGAATCAGAACTCTCGCTGCTGGGTTTTGTATGTACTGGAGATGATTAATCAGTTTAACTGGAGGACCATAGAAAAGTGAGCAGTGCATTTAAACGTACAGTGTTACAAAGATGTTAAAATGCAGTGTTGCGTCAAGGAGCAACCCAACAGGAGCTTGTTTAATAGCAACGTCATCTATGTCAGCAGTAAAGTGTACACGAGAAATTCGTTTGTAACACACAATGAGAAAGGAAAACTGTGACTTCTTCTTTTTTTTATTTTATTTTTCTATTTTTTATTTTTTATTTTTTGTCTAAGACTCAAAGTGTCGGAGAACCTAATAAAAATTTTGAGGAAAAGAATAATATTCTGAGATCTGAGGTGTAACTGTAGATGGATGTGGGATCACCATTTGGCAAACAATAGGTCACTGTTGCCCTTCCTGTTTGTGTAATAAATGATGATTAAAGGCACTTACTGTGTTTAACACCTAATTAGTAACATTTAGTACAACCACTTATAATTTAAAACTTTATAAGTGTAGTGTTAAGCATTACCGAATTAACAACCTAAGGCTTTCAGCGCCAGAGCATATGCTTGTTGTTGCTGTGTCTGAGCATGTATAGCACACTGGTCACAGCCAGGAGATACCATGTTTACAGCAAGGGTCAGGGAGTGAGAGGAAATGATGTGTGTTTGTTTGTGCTCTGGAGATATAGGATTAATTTCAATGAACCGGGTAAACATATGGAGCTTTTCCACTACATAGAACCTACACGACTCTACTTGACTCGACACAGCTCTTTTGCTTTTCCACTGGCCAAATCTGGTACCTGGTACCTGGAACCAGGTAGGTTTTCAGTCCCAGCTCCCTTGGGGTTCCAATTGTGCCAAGTAGGTACTAAATGGTGACATGTAAACCCTGCAGATTGCTTATTGGCCAGAGCCATGTCAATCATGATGAAATGCAGAGAAATTACAGCAGCTTTCACATTTGTTTTGATTGGACTCACAGCAGCAGCTCGTACATTGAGATGTTTTGAAGAAGTTTATATGCTCCTTGGGTTGGTGACCGACACACATTTTCAGTGAAAGCTGAACATACGACAAATAAAACTGATCTGTGAGAACTGGGGCGTGGAGCCGTGTTCAATCCAAAAATCAAAAACAACACGCGAATATATGATGAGTAAACAGCGGCAAAATTTTCTTCTGCCATTGCTGTGGTTTTTGAAAAGCCAGCGATTCCTGTTAGAGATGTGGTTTTGTGATGTCACCAGGTCCAATTCGTGGGGGAGCCCTGCCAGTGGAAAAGCGACAAGTTTTAAGCGTGCTGAGTCGTGTAGAGTCGAGATGATTAGAGCTGGTGGAAAAGCACCAATAATCTTCTCCTCTTCTCAGGCTGCTGATCCAGTTTGTGAATGACTCCAGTGCCCCCTACTGGCGTGGCTACTTCTACACGGCTCTACTCTTTGTTTGCACCTGCGTCCAGACGCTGATTCTGCAGAAATATTTCCACGTCTGCTTCGTGACGGGAATGAGGCTTCGCACGGCCATTGTGGGAGCCGTCTACAGAAAGGTGAGCTCCTTTAGTAAAAGGTTATTCTGTATCCAGTTCTCTTTCAACAGTTGCTCGGTATCTCACTATGGGAAATGCCCTCTGGTGTGACAGACCAGAAGAACCAATAACACCACGTCTGGCAATGGACAGACCAATCAAAATTGTGATATGGGAGTACAAACTCTCAATCATATAACCCATCCCTTGCTCCCAGCTCTCATTCTCTTCCCCCCACCCGTGAAGATCACATACCTTCCTTAGCACTGTTGGATAGCTGTCTCCCACTAGAAGGAGGACTTCTTGTGATTAATGGCCTCCATATGACAGCTCTCAGCTGGAGGGGAAACCCGAATATTTTCAGAACGGGTGTGCCTCTAGGAATAGTGTTGTCCAGAAAAGTGTCAACCACAGATGCATGACTCTCAGGCTGGGCCACAGTGTTCGATGGCGGGACAGCAAGTGGGCTATGGAGCCTGCACAGCTCGCACATAAACTCTCTCGAGCTCAGGTCTTTCTCACGCTAAATTATTTCCTCCCACGGTTTCATGGTCAGCATGTCCTGATAAGAACGATCAACACGACCATGGTAGCATATATCAACTGCCAAGTCGGAATGTGCTCTTTCCAGCTTCTCAGTCAGGCATGCAAACTGATGTATGGAGCAAAGTGTATCTTGGGTTGCTACATGCAACGCACATACCGAGCCATATGAATGCGAGGGCGAATCTTGTCTCTGGGCGTCTCCCCTATACGGAGAGTGGAGACTTCACCCCCAGGCTGTCAGACATGGGAGAGATACTGCAAAGGTGCCATAGAGCTCTATGCCTCGTGCTCAAACGTGCATTGCCCTCTTCTCTCTCGTGGACACCGATGTACTGCTGGGTGTGGATGCATTAGCCCATGCCTGGCCAAATGCGTTTCCACCCCTGAGTCTATATCTCCCACTCTCAACAGAGTATGAGAATGGCCTATGCCTCTTGCTGATTGCCCCTTACTGCCCAGGGAAATTGTGGGTGGCAGAAATAAGTCAGCTATTATAAGGAGAACTTTGGCAACTACCATTGTGGAGGGACCTTCTGTTGCAAGCGCAAATTTATCACCCTCACCCACATCGACTGGCCCTCTGGGTCTGGCCCGTGAGAGGATGAATCTGAATTTTGGTCCCAACATGGGACCTTTCCATGCTTTCACTATCACCATTTGAACCACTGGAAAATATTAATAACAAAATTCTTTCCCTAAAGACCATTTTTATTACTGGCTTTAGTTTCTACTGAGCGGGTGGGTGAGTGTTATTAGTGCATCCAACCTGCATGAGCATCAACACAGACTCATCTAAATCAAAGTGGCTACCTAACCCAGGTCTGGGATACTTCACATAGCTGCAACACTCTAAGCCTTTCACTCTCCCCTTTTTTCTTCAGAGGAAGTTCTTAGGCTGCACTGTTTGTGTCCTGTTTGGGCATTACGCATTCATACAGAAAGGATTAAATGCTTCAGAGAGTCGGAACAGTTGTTTGTGTCATGGACTGCCCCTCATAAGGGTAAGTCTGTTTCATCCCAGGGTTTATCGCAGTGGATGGTGCAAGCTATTGCCTTAGCATATGAAGTCAAGGGCCTGCAGGACCCTAGAGGTCTAAAGGCCCATTCCACTAGGGGCATGGCTGCATCATGGGCTCTTTTAAAAGAGTTTCAGTTCAGGACATTTGTGCAGCTGCCAGTTGGGCTACGCCTCACACGTTTGTCAGATTTTATCAGCTTGATGTCACAGCTACTTCAGTGGCTCAGTGTAGCATCTTGAAAGGCTTTCTGAAAGACAATGTAATTTTGATGGACAACACAACTTCAGAAGGCATGCAATCCGGGAGTCTATATATAATCTCGGTTTTCTGATAACATGAGTGAGGTATCTCACCAACATTCCCTTCTTGCATATAGCAAGACGTGGTGTTATTGGTTCTTTCATGGTCTGACACGCCAGGGGGCATTTCCCATAGTGAGATACCTCACTCATGTTATCTGAGAACCGAGATTACACAAGTAAACGCTTTACACACTGGGGTGTCTCTTCATTTCCCACAGGCCACATTCTCTCTGTGGCCTGTTTGTTACTTATTGTCTGCTGTACATGTCTAGCATGTTTAACATTTACCATCTAAGTACATATTGTTTTCTCATTAAGCATAGGAGCAGTTCAAAATGATTTAGTGTTAACCTGTTATTAACACTTTATCTTTTGACACCTCTAGTTCTTACTTTGATGAATCTAGATATCTGGTATTTCAGATTATTTTTGACAGTGTCCTAAAGTGTTAAAGTGGCATGAGTAGCAAGAACAGAGGGTCTATTCTCCCTTTTAGAGCATCACAATGATTCTGAAGCTGTTTAAGATAGAAATACTACACTTTCCATTACACAAACCATATAATCCATTATAATTCAAACCCCTGCTTGTAAGAAGGTGAGGTTGACATGAGTTCCTGACTCTGTTTGTGAAATTACACAGACACTTTGAATCTAGAAGAATGTAGACTATGTGCTCTTTAGGAGGAGGTGGTGATCTCTGAGATGCAACACAAAGGCGTGTTGATTTTATCTGTGATGCTCTGCAGGCTCTGGTGATCACGAATGCAGCTCGGCGGACCTCCACAGTGGGCGAGATTGTGAATCTGATGTCTGTAGACGCTCAGCGCTTCATGGACCTGATCACTTACATCAACATGATCTGGTCAGCGCCGCTGCAGGTCATCCTTGCGCTCTACTTCCTCTGGCAGGTCAGAAAACACACACTTCTGTTTCACACTCATAAACAAATCCAGTCAGAGGTTTTAAATCCAGGTTGGCTTCCTTCTGTGTAAAACAGACACACATTTGATAGATTTTTCTAGGTGAAAATTATAGTATATAATGTGTTGCGCTGATATAAATGGATCAGACACAGCTGATGCTGAATGATTACAGTGCGCTGGAGGATGTCGTTTAGCCGCTGCCATGTGGTGATGGGGCTCTTTCTGTGAGGAGAGTTGGTGTTTGCTGTTAATTCTGCATTCCTGTGTAGAAGTGTGTGGCTGTTTCTCTTTTGTGCAGAATCTGGGTCCCTCTGTTCTGGCTGGGGTTGCTGTGATGGTGCTGATGGTTCCAGTGAATGCAGTGATAGCCATGAAAACCAAAGCGTACCAGGTAAACACTGGAGTAAACTCCCTCATCTGCTCCAAAAAACACCACCTCCGTTTTTTTGGGGAGGGGGAACTGATGCCCTATAAAGCACCACAGTTAGAGAAACTAGCTCACACATAGCATGGGTTTAGCAGTGGAAAAATGAACAGAACAAAACGGATGTGGTTTGGTTTACTACAGCAATAATTTCTGACCCAATCTCTTATTTGGGGCAGACACTGAAAGATAATGAGGACACTTGCTACTTTCCTTCTCTCCTTCTATGGTGAGAGGGTGACAGCAGTGAATTCCCGTGACTGAGCTCCAGTGTCTCTGCTGTCCGTCTGTCCTCAGGTGGCTCAGATGAAGAGCAAAGACAACAGGATCAAGCTGATGAATGAGGTTCTGAATGGGATTAAAGTCCTGAAGCTGTACGCCTGGGAGCTGGCCTTCAGAGATAAAGTCTCCACCATCAGAGAGAGTGAACTGCGGGTTCTGAAGAAAGCTGCATACCTCGGAGCCGTCTCCACATTCACCTGGGTCTGCGCTCCGTTCCTGGTGAGATGAATGGGTTATTTTTGGGGTAACAAATGAAGGGTCAGGACTTTAACACATGCATGTGTGTGTGACTGGGTGAGTGTGACTGTTTTTCCAATAATTCCAAGAATGAAGTGGTTACAGAAGATGAATGAATGAATATTAGAAAATAATAACCACAGCCTTCAGTGGGGAAGGTTTATATTTGAGGTTTAAATATTAATATACTTTTAAACAAACATAGCATTTTAAAGTTACGCATTGATGACCAATGGTTGGTGTTAAGTTGCAGAACTGCTGCTCCTATCTTCTGTTGATTATCTCTGTCATTCTGCTAGGTGGCACTCTCCACGTTTGCGGTGTATGTTCTGGTGGATGAGCACAATGTACTGGATGCTCAGAAAGCCTTTGTCTCTCTGGCTCTCTTCAACATCCTGCGTTTTCCTCTCAACATGCTGCCCATGGTCATCAGCAGCATGGTGCAGGTCAGTCTCTGGACACAGGGAATCTTTTTACTTCCAGCTCACTCACTCGCACATTCCCTTAAATACATATTCACTCGATCATTCACTCTTCTTACAAGGTGCTCCACAAGGGGGCACTGTTCAGTGCTGCACATTAATAATGCTGTGAACACGATGAAAAATCTATTCCCTGTCTCTTTGTGTGTGTGTGTGTGTGTGTGTGTGTGTAGGCGAGTGTGTCTATGAAGCGTCTACGTGTGTTTCTGTCTCATGAGGAGCTGGATGAGGACAATGTGGATCGCAGGTCCCTTACGGGCTGTAAGTCTCACACTTTACTGCAATTACAGAGTATTACGAGAGGGGGCGCTATACCATTTTATTCATTCATTCATTATCTGTAACCGCTTACCCAATTCAGGGTTGCGGTGGGTCCAGAGCCTACCTGGAATCATTGGGCGCAAGGCGGGAATACACCCTGGAGGGGGCGCCAGTCCTTCACAGGGCAACACAGACACACACATTAACTCACACACTCACACCTACGGACACTTTTGAGTCACCAATCCACCTGCAACGTGTGTTTTTGGACTGGGGGAGGAAAGCCACGTGGACACAGGGAGAACACACCAACTCCTTATACCCTTTTATACCCCTTAAAATAGCATTTAACTTTTGAAATAAAATCTGATTGACAAAATGAGGCATTGTTCTTTCGCGCATGTCTGTCAGTGTAAGAGCTTATTCAGCCGCCTGTCAGAGTGGAGTGCTCCTTGTTTGAGAACTATATTCTGCAATGATTTGTTGGTCACTCATACTACCCACATTTTAAAGCAATATCAGCAGATGACAAGAGATTCCAAACTAACAGAGCTTGCATTTCAACATGGGCATATAATAAGGAAATCCTTATTATGGCCTTAATCTGTGAAGCCCTCCAACCCACACAGTGTGAAACAAAACCGTAATCCGTTCTGATTCTGCTCTGCTTCTGCCCCACCCCATCGTCTGAGTGTGTCCAGTCATAGCTCTGCTCCCGTGTTTACTTGAGGGCGCAAAGACAAGTTTAAAGGCAGCAAAACGTGAAAACATCTAAAAACCAGAGCTTCTGCTCCTTGCTCATCACTGCTGTGCACTTGGGGCTGGAGTGAACAGTGAGTGGCTCAATATCATTTAAATGAACAGGTGCTGAAAGCAGGCGTTCTAAACAGGGCTGTTTAGACAGGGGGAGAATGCTGCTGTGGGTTTGGACCAAAGCAGGTCACAGACATTTCATTAAGAATCGGAACTGTGTTCCATTCAAGGAGCCCTTCTGCTTTCTCACAAGATGTGGATTGTTGGGAAAATATGAACTCTAGACCCTCATTGCCACTTTCCACTGCCTAGTAGCGTTTCTGCCCTGACCCCATTGTGCACAATGAAATATCTCGGCTTTACAGTCCACAGTAGACCTGGGTGTAATGTCTAGTGCTGTAAGAAGTTGTAGGAGACTCTTGGCTGGTGTTGGACGTCCAGAACATCTGAGCTCAGAAACAAAGCCGTCTTTGTTTCTGAGCTTTTAAATGAGCTCCCCTGTTTTATGAGACGATCGAGGGCATCTCTCAGATGTTTGAAAGTGTGGGCAGGTGTTTGATGTCCAGCTGAGAGACCTGAGAGCTGCTCTTTGTTTTTGTTAAGCTCCAGACAGCATCCGGATTGTGGACGGAGCCTTCAGCTGGTCTAAAGAAGACCCCCCAGCTTTGAAGAGGTAACTGCTTTTTGACTTCACAGAAACATAACTTACAGGCAGAGTCTGACCAGAAGTTCCCTTTCCATTACCTCTCTCACTGTGGTCAGTAAAAGCTTGAAGCTCCTGGAGCTATGAGGCTAACGCCATTTGGGATGAGAGCGGAAAGAATATTTCAGCCTAAACATTTAAACCACCTCCTAGTTTCTATTTGTCATCTGTGACATACATTAGTCTCTCTCTCTCTCTCTCTCTCTCTCAGGATTAATGTGTGTATCCCTGAGGGGTCTCTGGTGGCTGTGGTGGGTCATGTTGGCTCTGGGAAGTCATCTCTGCTCTCTGCGCTGCTTGGAGAAATGCACAAACAAGAAGGAACTGTCTCCATCAAGGTAACACTCATTGATTCATTTACCTTCATCCACTCACACAGGATGCACCACTCAGCTTTAAAATTTAAAGCCCCCTCATTGAGTGTGTGTGTGTATGTATGTTACAGTAAGACATGTCACTCACAACATGTGACGCACTTAGTGAAACGAAGAGATTCTGACTGCGATAAGGCTGTGATTTGCTGTGTTCCCTTGTTCTCTAGGGTTCTGTGGCGTATGTTCCCCAGCAGGCCTGGATTCAGAACGCCACTCTGAAGGAGAACATCATATTCGGACAGGAGAGGAAGGAGGGCTGGTATCAGAGGGTCCTGGAGGCCTGTGCTCTGCTCCCAGATCTGGAGATCCTCCCTGGAGGAGACGCCACTGAGATCGGGGAGAAGGTGAGCTCTGATTAGTTCTCGAGCCAGTAGTTAGAGGAAAATAGAAATAGTTAGTGCTTTTAATTTATAATTTTTTTTTCATTTAGTTTCTTTTCTCAAAAAATGATCTGTTCTGCACCTTGAAGTGTAATAGAGCAGAAACGTGCTGAAACATAATGAACATTTATTACTAGATATAAATAATTCATATTTTTATCAAAGGATACTGATAAATATTAAAAACAAAACACCAGGTTTTCGTTTTGTTTTATACATCCATAAAACATCCTGTATCTTTACATTTTTTTTCTTGTTCTCTCTCTCTCATATATTGCCTCTGGTTTTTTGGGGTTTAAAACAAACAGCTAATGAATAAGAATTTGAAAATCCCCAGTTGGCTAAAATGCTGATGTAATAAACTGAAGTGGTGTTTTGTGTTATGTGTGGAGTAGGGCGTGAACCTGTCCGGAGGTCAGAAGCAGAGAGTGAGTTTGGCTCGATCCGTGTACTGTGACTGTGCCGTTTACCTGCTGGACGATCCTCTCTCCGCTGTGGACGCTCACGTGGGGAAACACATCTTCGAGAAGGTCATCGGGCCCCAGGGCGTCCTTCAGGGACGGGTCAGTACTGTTCATCAGTACATTTCCTTACTCAACATCTGATTCATTTCTTTCACTATTGCCAAAGCTGTAGGGGTTAAAAATACTAGTTCAAATTTAAAAAAAATGAGTAAAGGGTGTTTACCCTCCACTGCACCATGACCCTTATGGAAATGGGTGAATGAATGAGGGAAATGCTGTTCTACTTTTTGGTGGTTATACTACTGATCATTTCTTTAACACGTTACACAGAACACCTGCAGAATCATGGGTTACTGCCTGAACTTTTCAGACTGAACATACATTTATTAAATTAATGTTTTTGGGATATATTGTAAAATGTAATTTAATACATTGATTTTTATTTTTTATTTATGTTACAGTAAACTAATTAGTAGGTGTACAAAAATTTAAAGGTGTTTATGTAATGTATAATTGTGATTCAGAATTCAGTCACCCCCCCCTTTTATGGTTACTGTTGTGTAGCATTAAAAATGACAATTATAATTTAATTAAAAAAATGAATACGCTACATTCACAGTCTCTAACACTGAAAACCCCATCTGTAAATCGTCTAAACCAAAACTCACATGTACTTTCAGATACAATATCATCCCCAGGAACAGAACAGATCCATCATAGTCTTCCGCAGTGCTTTTCTTGATGGAGCTTATAATGAATGCATCGCCCAATAAACTCTTCACTCGCTGCTTTCACACTTCTTCATTTTAGGATATTTTTTTGTTGAATAAAATGAAATTTGTCATTTTATATGACACTGTAAAATAACAAACGAGCAGGAGAATTAATTTTACAATTTTACAATGATGTGTTGCACAATAAGGCTTTAAAAATTATTTGCAGACCTAATAAATTCATATAAAATAATATTAGTGTGTTCCACTTAATTTAACAAATTTTTATGATTTTTTTTTGTGTGTGTGGTCAGACCCGAGTGCTTGTGACCCATGGGCTGAGCTTCCTGCCCCAGGCTGATCTGATTCTGGTTCTGGTGGATGGAGAGATCACTGAGTCTGGCTCTTACTCCGAGCTTCTCGGACGCCAGGGAGCGTTTGCTGAATTCCTACGAACCTACGCCAACACTGAGCAGGAGGGGGAGCCGGGAGGAGTCGGAGGTGAGAGACAGAGACGATACAGGGGGCAAGTTATGAGACTGTGGTAACACAGACTCCTCTGATTTAGAATAAATGTGAAGCATTATTTCAATCTCAGTGATTTACAGTGCAATATTCTCCTCCCTCTGACTTTTATCTTGCTGTTTGCGGTCATTTCACCTCATGTTTGAATCTCTAAACTTTAAATTGACACTGATGTCAAGTGATGGGCAACATATCTAATAATAATAAGAGCCTTTAATAAGGCCTTATTCGGTGTGGATCGGACCACTCTGAAATATAATTCTGTACATGTTTTTTCTCTTTTCTCCATTCTCCTGATTGAGCATTTTTCAATGTACTGTTTGTCCTCATGTCCCTCTGTCCTTCTTTCTGTCCTCTCTGTTCTGCTGTGTGCTGTTCAGAGGAGGGAGGAGAGCAGGAGGAGGAGTGTGTGCAGTCTGAAGGTTGGACATTAAAGACGCCGTAGGGATTTTACGGTGCATGCTTTGATGGCATTCTGCACCAAGCTTGCATCCTTGGGCTGTACTCTCTCAGGCCCGGTGTACTGGGCCGCTGAAGCTGTTCCTCCTTCTGTAGTCCGCGTGATGCCTGGATAATGAGTTCTGGGTCTAAGCTTAATCTAATTTTAATGCAAAAATTATGAGATTTTTTTTTTTGTGTGTGTGGTAGACAATATGCTTTCAAACCAAAGGCATTTTTCAGGCATGTTCATTTCTGTAGCCCTTGTCACTGGTGCCTGTGAAAGACAGCATCATTAAGGAGTTAAATATAAAATCCTGCAATGAATTGAAGTGTAATATTAATGTTTTGACTAAAAATGGCAATATAAGAAATTTAAGTGTGAATCTGGAGTCTCGCCAACTCGCACACTGTGAAACAAGACCGCAGTCAGTTGTATTTGCATTCCCCCTCATCTGAATCTGTCCAATCACGACAATGAACCTGTGTTTATGTGAGAGCACAGGCATGAGGTTAAACACAGCAACACAGACACAACGAGTGAAGACAAAAGAGAACTGAGTAAAAATGGAGAAGAAAGAGAACTGATTGAAAATAGCTAAAAATCAGAGCTTCTGCTCCTTGCTCCTCACTCCTGTGGTGAACAGGGAGTGGCTCATTATCATTTAAATGAACAAACGCGGAAAATGGCCATTCTGAACAAGGCAGTTTAGACCCTTGGGGACACTTGGAGCAAATGTGAATCGTTTGAGTCACCACTCATTTCTGTCGTTGAGAAGTCAAGCTTAGGCCTGGAACTCATTATATGGGCATGGCACTGACTGCTGAGTGATGATATACCTGCAGTTGTAGGTGTGGGGTGTAGCTCTAATCCCCCTGCCCCACACTGCTAGTGTGTGATTGGTTGAAGATTAGGCGAGTGGTTTTGTTGATTCTGAGAGATGTTGGCCACTAGTTTGGAGAATGGAGAGTGCCGTGAAGAGCATGATGGATACAGATCCTTGTTCATTTATTTAGTCTATTATTAATGACTGTCTCAAATCTCTGGTGCAGATCCTGTCCCTCGGAAAACTATGGAGAACGGAGGACCAGCTGCTGCGCTGCGGTGAGTCCCCAGATAAGGAACAATACTGTAATACCTAAGAATTATAAAGAACACCATCTACAGCAGGATTCACAAGCTCTAGTCATTAAGCACCGTCCATTTTCATTCGTATTGACCGCTGCGGCAGACGCTCTTCTCCCGAGTGATGTAGTGTTTGTCGTGTCACAGGCTTGTGACATTCCTGCCCAAGCTAGGAATCGAACCCCTGTCTGCTGTAACTATCCAAAACACCGTGGATCAGGGTCAGCCCTGTGGGTCAGTGTGTATCAATCCCATAAATCCTTCCCCTTCACTCCAGATGAAGGCGGTCAGCCAAGTTTGATGTAGCGAAACGTACAGGACGCTTACAGCCCTGTACTTAACGGGGCTCATGATCTCTAATCAACCTGATAGTGACAGTCTGTTAGACTTATGTTAGCTCTGATTGGAGATAGAGCTGCTTTATTTTCTTCATTGTTTTGTACAAATTGTTTTTCATAGTATATTTTTGTGTGTGTAGACAGAGCCAGATCTCCTTACACACCCCTGGAACAGCAAAGAAAGCTGAGAGCGATGCCAAGAAGATAAAGTCTCCAGACGCTGCTAAACTGACAGAGGCAGACAAGGCCAACACAGGCAGAGTATGAATCTCCACTGTTCTGAACACACACACAAACACCATCACACTCCACAAATCTCACACCTACTATTAGCTGTGTTTTTAAGAGGTTTATTATTGCTATGGAAGGTCTTCACAAGCATAGCAGATTCTGTGTGTGTGTTTGTTATAGGTGAAATTTGCAGTTTTCTGGGAGTACATGAAAGCCATTGGACTCTTCCTGTCCTTTATCAGTATCTTCCTCTTCCTCGCTCATCATGTGGCATCACTGGGTTCTAATTACTGGCTCAGTCTGTGGACGGATGACCCGGTCATTAATGGCACGCAGCCGAAACGAGAGATGAGGCTCGGGGTTTATGGAGCACTTGGGCTCTCTCAAGGTCATTAAACACCACACCTTTAATCAGACAGTCGAACTCTTTAACCGAGCCCTTTATATGATTCTGCTTGTCAGTGAAGCACAGCCAATCGGAACAGAGCTCATTTGTAATATATTGAAACGTCTGCACTGATCATGAGCACAGTGGAGTACATTAAAACAAATAGTTGTTTTTGGTTGGCGGACTCGTCTAAGTCCAGCAGTGACACTGAGGGGTTTAAAAACTCCAGCGGCACTGCTGTGTGTGATCCACTCGCACCAGCACCACACACACTAACCAAGCCCCATCCCTCTGGGGCTCTTGACTGTTGAAGAACAGGTTAAATGGGGGGTAGCAAATAATGCAACATATGGACTTTTTTTTTTTTTATATATGTATATTTTATTGTACCCCTCAGGCATTGCAGTGTTCTGTTACTCCATCTCCGTCTCTATTGGAGGGATTCTGGCATCCCGTTACCTCCATGAGACAATGCTCTACAATGTCCTCAGGTCCCCCATGTCCTTCTTTGAGCGCACGCCCAGCGGGAACCTGGTCAACCGCTTCGCCAAAGAGACAGACACCATCGACTCTGTCATTCCCAGCATCATCAAGATGTTCATGGGCTCCATGTTTAATGTCCTGGGATCCTGCACCATAATCCTAATCGCCACGCCGCTGGTGGCCACCATCATCCCCCCACTCGGCCTGCTCTACTTCTTTGTGCAGGTGAATTGGGGGCTGTGCTAAACTGTCCATGGGTGTGACTGTGTGACCGTGTGTGAAACTGTGACTGGGTGAGTGTGTGAAACTGTGTGCAGGTGTGTGTAACTGGGTGAGCATGACCCATGTCTCAGACTCTGCTCGCTGAGGTTTCTCTGTGTGGTGTGTTGCAGCGTTTCTACGTGGCGTCGTCTCGGCAGCTGAAGCGTCTGGAATCCGTGAGTCGCTCTCCAGTTTATACTCATTTCAACGAGACGCTGCTGGGCACTAGTGTGATACGAGCCTTCGGAAAGCAGCGCTGCTTCATCAGAGAGAGCGACAGCAGAGTGGACCACAACCAGAAAGCATACTACCCCAGCATCGTCGCCAACAGGTCTCAGTAAACTCTCACAATAATCACAAACACACACACACACACACAAGCCCCACAGCAGCGTTCTCTCCCTGTCTAAACAGCCCTGTTCAGAACGCCCGCTTTCAGCCCGTTCCTTTAATGATAATTAGCCGCTCGCTGTTCACCCCAACCCTGAGTGCACAGCAAAAGCTCTGGGTTTCTAGCTGTTTTTGTTTGGTTCTTTCTTCTTAATTCTTATCTCCATTTTTACTCAGTGCTCTTATTTCTTTGTGCTCATTGTCTGTTTTGCTGCATTTAACTTTCTCACATAAACGTGGGTCCAGCGCTGTGATTGGACAGAATCCAAGGGAATTCTTTGTAATCTGTTCCATTTAAGTGTAAAGCTTCATTAATGTTGTACAGTGTTTTAGATTATCTTATTTTCCCCACATTTTTAATTGATTTACAGGTGGTTAGCGGTTCGTTTGGAGTACGTGGGCAACTGTATTGTTTCATTTGCTGCACTATTTGCTGTGATGGCCAGAGACAGTCTGAGTCCAGGAATCATGGGACTGTCCATATCTTATGCCCTGCAGGTCAGTTATACAAACACACACACACTCAAACTTTAGATCAGGGGACACAATACAGAAGTATACAGGACACTAATAGTTCCTATTTTTATCATTTTGAGGAAGAGATCTCCACTGATTCTTCTTCATTCTTGTGCCCTGGATGTGTCTCATTAATTAATGGATGACAAAGCATTTTGATTCTTCATCCCATGGGTGTTGACCTTTTTATGTAAGAGAATATTAGAATATAATCATGTTCATAAACATTGTTTATGTGGTGGTAAAACTTGCTTATTGCATATTTTAGAAACATAATGAACTCTGCTTTTATTCTGTATTGATATTTGACTTTTTTTTTTTTCTTTAAATCAAAGTAAAACTTATGCTGAATTCCACAGAATTATTCTTTTGTGACTTACAATAACATTTCTTGAGTTGTAACATGTAATGAAATGAATATCTTTTATCTCGTGTTGTGGAAGGTGCGCGAGTGGACAGAGCAAACCTGCCGTTTCAGTAACGATTAGATTAATTACATTGTACACTAGAATAAAACACCCCCTCTGAGTGCGCTGCTGATCTCTGGTTCTCTGGTGCTTCTCACAGGTGACAGCATCTCTGAACTGGCTGGTGAGGATGTCCTCCGAGCTGGAAACCAACATCGTGGCAGTGGAGAAAGTGAAGGAGTACGGAGACACTGAAAAAGAGGTATATCCAGTCATAAACAGAAGTCCAAACCTGAAAAATATGTTCATGTTGATGGACATACTAATAATCCCTAATGGGGCTCATGTCTCAGCAGAAAATAGTGCCATGACATGGTATAGTCATATGGTTCTCCTCCAAACATGCTGAGCTTTTACCCTCCCTGTTTTGTGGACTTGGGATTATGTGAGAGAGCAAAACAGACACAACGAGCGCAGAGAAATAAGAGCACTGAGTAAAAACGAAGAGAGAAGAAAGAGAACTGGGTGAAAACGGCTAAAAACCAGAGTCATCGCTCCTCACTGCTGTGCGCTCAGGGTCGGGGTGAACAGCGAGCGGCTCATTATCATTTCAAGAAACAGGCGCTGAATGTGGGCATTCTGATCAGGGCTTGTGGGGTTTGGACGAGGTCACAGACGTTTCGTTAAGAACCAGAACTGTGTTCTACTGTGGGGAAGAGCTCTTCTGAGCTTCTGGTGAATATTGCATATATGCCTTTAGACTTTTGCATCGTGGATCCAGGAGCAGGACACAGACACATCAAATCTGTTAAAAAACTTAATCAAAATCATTAAAAGTTCTGAAAACAAAGATTAAATCTTGAATGAGTGAAATGAGGCTAAGCCTTGAGTAACATGCTCCTCCTTTTCCATTGAGTTCTCAGCGCCCCCATGTGGATCTGGAGTGAAACACTGACCTGGAAATATGACACTTTAACAAGGTTACATAATTTCTTTGGTCACGTGTTTAAAAGGAATGGCCTTTGAATGATTAAGTTTGTGAGTGCAGTGGACAGTGGCTCTGATCTGTTAATGGTTTGTGCTTACAGGAGGCTAATCACTGTGTGTCCCAAATAACAGTGGGATGATTACCTGTGTGTGTGTTTATATATATCTGTGAAGACCAGATGTCCTCACAGGGATAAGAATAGCTTATATTTTGCTGTAGGTGTAATGAGTGTAACAGTTGACGGGCACCTGCAACAGATGCAGAAGTGTGTGAGGTTCTTGCCCTATCGACCCTGGGTGGATTTGTTGATTCCTCAGTGTGCTGTGTGTTTTTAAGGCGGAGTGGAAGCTAGAGAAGACCTCGGTCCCCACTGGGTGGCCCACCGCCGGAAACATCGAGATCCATAATTTCGGCCTTCGGTACAGAGAGGACCTGGAGCTCGCCATCCACGACATCAACGTCTCCATCCCGGGAGGAGAGAAGGTGGGAGGAGTCAGGATGACCTCCCTGCTGTTAGCAACAGATTTACACATTACTTTGACTTAATTTAGCTCTGATTTACAGGGACTGTACGTTTAAGAAATATTTGTAGTAGGGCTTTTTTACAGCTGTAGGTGTGGGCTGTGTGACAGCGTCAGTCATCATGTTTACTGTGATTTAATATAAGAAATCACATCATACCAACACAGCATGATATTTCAGTGGGTTTCAGGCAACACAGGAGAAGGAATGCTGCCACCTACAGTGCCCATAGTGAATTACAGCCTGTCTAAAGGACTTTGTGGGTCGTGGAAACATAAGACTTTTGATTTACTGAGTATTGCTATAGCATGATGTGTGTGTTCGTTTGTTTAAGGTGGGAATTGTAGGTAGAACCGGAGCGGGGAAGTCGTCTTTGACGCTCGGTTTGTTTCGTATCATTGAGGCGGCACAGGGAGAGATCCGAATTGACGGAATCAACATTGCTGACATGGGACTTCATGACCTCCGTTCTCGCATCACCATCATACCACAGGTATATACACACACACACACACACACACAAACAAACAGGGTTTATACTATTCATCTCAGCTTTAAGAGCAGTGATAGTAAATAACTGTGTTTAACCTTTCGTGGTGGTGTTTAGGACCCGGTTCTGTTCTCCGGTTCTCTGAGGATGAATCTGGACCCGTTCGACTGTTACTCGGATGAAGACGTGTGGAGAGCTCTGGAACTCGCTCATCTGAAGAACTTTGTGTCCAGTCTGCCAGACAAACTGAACCACGAGTGTTCAGAAGGGGGAGAGAACCTCAGGTACGGAGCTGGCACTAGAACCTTTTCCTCAGACGGCGTTCCACTGTAAACGTTTATCTGTCTGTGATTCAGAGCCGAGTTCAGACCCCGACTCACTCCTGTGTCTGTGTTCTGCTCAGTTTGGGTCAGAGGCAGCTGGTGTGTTTGGCTCGAGCTCTGCTCCGAAAAACCAAGGTCCTGGTTCTGGACGAAGCCACGGCCGCCGTGGACCTGGAGACGGACGATTTGATCCAGTCCACCATCCGCACACAGTTCGAGAACTGCACCGTCCTCACCATCGCTCACCGACTCAACACCATCATGGACTACACCAGGTAACACACACACACACACACACACACACACACACAGTCCTCACCATCGCTCACCGACTCAACACCATCATGGACTACACCAGGTAATGCACGCACGCACACAGACACACACACACACACACACACAGTCCTCACCATCGCTCACCGACTCAACACCATCATGGACTACACCAGGTAACACACACGCGCACACACTCCTCACCATCGCTCACCGACTCAACACCATCATGGACTACACAAGGTAACACACACACACAGTCCTCACTATCACTCACCGACTCAATACCATCATATACTACACCAGGTAACACACACACACAGACTGGAAGTATATACACACATATTTTCCTTTTTGTGTGTGTGCAGGGTTCTGGTTCTAGATAAAGGCCAGGTGGTGGAGTTTGGTTCTCCGTCCAGTCTCATCTCCAGTAAAGGAGTGTTCTACAGGATGGCCAAAGACTCAGGCTTGGTTTGATTAATGAAAACGCACAGTAAATGAGTGGAAGCTGAAGAACCTTGGTCTGGACACTCCTCTAGAGTCTAGAACCTGGCTGTGGGCGGAGCCTGGGCGATGGTAACCCTCTGCAATGACTGATAGTGTGTGGGTATTGTTTTGTTTTTGTTTGTATTTGTCATTTGGACGTCCCTCAGCTGCCACTGGAGACAGCCGGATGCTTTAGAGAAGATCTAAAGGAAATGAAAACAGATTGATTTCTTAAAGATGTTTGTTTGTTTATTTTTTTAGTTGCTTGTTGCTCTTTGAATGAAGCCTGATTATGAGTGCTCAGTTGAGTCAGATTCAGACGTATAAATGTGTTGTTGTTGTTGTTGTTTGAGACAGAAGCGATTGTAAGTTCTTGTGCAAAAGTTTTGCTGGACGCCCTGGACCTCTGGTCTGAACGCCCCTGTCTCTTGGGTGGTCCGACACATCTGCATTTGTTTTCAGACATAAATGCCCCTTGTCTTCTGAGTCCTTGCCCCGTATCTTCTTGGCCCGATTCTGGACGAACAGCAGAGGTGACACTGAAAGGCACATGGACATCAGCTACGTCCGTCTGTCCTTTAATAGCCACCAGATCCTACAGTGCTGCAGACATGCTCTAGAAGTGCAGACTGGTGCAGACAAATTCATCACACATTTGTTGTCCTTTGCTCTTGAGGACACATTACTGTCCACTCTACAGATATGAGTTGTCTAGACTAACTGGACCCTGATCAAACTCGCACCTATTGCTGGCCACTTATGATCCGACCACCCAGGACGCAGGGTCTGAGTGATGTCCACTACAGGGGGGACACGTCCTCGTTCCCTGTACTGGACCTCAATGAGACATTGTCAAGATGTGTCCAAACTTCTGCACACGACTGTCATTGTGTGGTTTGACCATGTGTTTATTTCTGACATTAGTGCAATGTTAATGAGCTCCTGCCTCAGAGGCTCAGAGCCAAAGACTCAGACTCCACTGACCCAACAGAACGGAGTTTAGGAGTTCCCTTCAGACTCTGTTGTCCTAGTGTCCAACAGAATTGAGTTCAGGAGATCTCAAAAAGATTTGACTGACCAGGAAACCTCTCGATATACAAACACAACCAAGAATTTATATCTATTTATAGCTGCTTTACTGTTTATATTGTAGTTGTGTAATCTTCTCGAGTTCTGCTTCCATATCACTGTGGGTGGGCAGCGGGGGCAGGAATGGTGAGGGGCAGATGGTGGAAGGACAATTTATGCTTCTGCATTGCATTGATTCGAAGCAGAGCCTGCGCTGTAGTCTTCACAAGAGGACCACAGCATTAGAGCTGAATCTCAGACATGGATTCTTCCTCAACCCGGTATAGTGCGCAGTGTAGTGGTGTCATTGTATTAATTGTAAAATCTGTAAAGTGCTCTATTTAGGGAGTAGGGTGCTAATTGGGACGGAACATCATTTAAATGCAGCAGTAGGAAAGCAACAAATGCTGGCAGCACTTTTTCCCCGATGTGTTCCCGCTGCTCGTAGTGAGGTTTTTCCCTTGTACAGACGTACAAACCGATGTCTGAGGGAATCTCTGGCAGTGAATTTGCTGCTGTCTGCGTCTGTCCTGTGGAGAAAAGGACTTCATATTTCTGGCTTACTTTGTTCAGCTTGTTGTGTTTATCCAACTGCGGGCTTGTTGCAGTCGTTGCAGTCTGTGTGGACGAAACACGTTTGTTTCTGGGGAGGTGTACAATGTTCAGTGAAGAGTCCACGTCAATGGAGATCTTGCACTTAGTTTACACATAGAGTCATAAATTGGTCTTTACACTCCCCTCCGAGAGAGAGAGTGTGTGAGTGTGTGGAACATACCATATGGTGCAAAAACGTAACGCATAGCCTTAGTGGACTTTATTTAAGGTGGATCTAAAGAGACGAATACTAGTGTTTTGACCTCGTCTCAGAATAAAAAAAAAATCATGCATCGTTTTGTTTAAAGTACAATTTTTGATTTATTACATATTTATATGGTTTGTATTTACGCATACCATTTATTCTTTCATATTTGGGATATACTCTAGTTTTTAAGTGTGCTTTCTATTATGGATCAAAATGTAAAGAGTTAAATAAACATTTTTGTAACTAAAAGCATTGCCTTATTCTGTGTTTCTCTGTTTACGTTGTGCTCATGTGATGTAGCATCTAAACATTCCCTCTGGGTTTTTTTTTTAAGTAATATTACAGTATCTGGCCAGCAGAGGGCCCCCAAGTCAATCCACAAAGACAACCACTGGTTCAGGAGCTGCTTAATACATTCAGCCCTCTGTATTCAGGGGTTAGTTCTAGGACCTCACCAACATGGTCCATGGTCCTTGTATAAAGTGTGTGTGTGTGTGCGTGCGTGTGTGCGTGTGTACGTGTGCGCGTGCGTGCGTGCGTGCGCGTCTTCTGCCAATCCTCCCATAGACCTTTCACTATGTTGAGATCACTGATCCTCCCTAAAACAGTAGCAAAGCTTTTGATAAGGTTCTCCTCCATTCAGTCCATTTCAGGGTTGCAGTGGTATTAAAGAGTTCATACCCCCTCTTACTCTTCTCCACAGTGGAACACAGGTGTGTGTGTGCGTGTCTTGCGCCCAGTGATTCAGGGTGGACCTGTGACCCTGAACAGGATGAAGTAATTGCTGGAGATGAATGAATTAATGCTTTTACTTTCAGAAACAATTTATTGCTTAGTAAGTCTTGATTATTGCTTTCCAGAAGAAATAAATTGTTACAGTATCTTCTGAAATGCAAATGTAGATACAAAATAGTATGATATAAATATTAAATTAAAAATTACAGCCTCCATCAGCTGCAGAACATTTCAATATCAGTAAAAAAAAACATCTGTCTAACATGTTCCTGCTGTTCCTGACAGAGCTGCTCCATCACAGCGAGAAAAATACATTCATTCTTCATGTCAATTGAGTTGCATGTTACAGAAAAAAATAAACATGAAATCACGAACTTCATTAATATTATCGGCTTATTTGTTAGTAATAAATAATTATTGATTGCACCTTTAATTTCATAAACAGAGCTTTGGTAAATTCACTGTCATAGAACATTCTCTCTCTCATGGCGGAACTAAAACCTTGTATCTTTACAAGAGAATGAAAAAGTAACTCTTAACACAATGTACAGCAGGTGTTTTTAAATTAGGTGAAGCCGGGACACCATGTCACTGATGTGATGTGAAATGGCGCCCCCTGGTGGAGCAGCCTTAAATGTGAGTTATAGCACCCTTGATATCTCCAAAATGACACCGGCGTATAATAGGTGTGTGTGTACATGTAATAAAGTTTCTAAACCAAAAAACAGGTTGTGTCCTGACCCTGTGTTATGAAGAAATGCTGATATAACAGTCCCAATATTAACACAGTGTCGCTGATCAGACAAACCCTTGTATCTCCATCACGAAAATATCTCATTCCCTGCTGCTCACACCGAGGTTACTCTGAAACACAGCAGTGGAGACGACCCTCTGTGTCTTTAAAATATCATCCGGGCAGGTTCTTGGATGCTGTTTCTGTGGAGATACGAGGTTTTGATCCACCAGCGATGAATTTCTTTGTAGCCTTCCTTTGTTCTTCTCATGAACCTCAGCCTGTTCTCAGCGCCGGACGCCTGGACACACTGGGTATGTCCGGACCCTCCATCCGAGCGGATCTTTCTAAAAGCTTTTCCAGAACGTTACCAGAACGTTTCCATCATGTCTTGGGTTCGGATTGAGTTTGTCTCAGTCACTGACTCCTCTGAACCGAGGAGGAGGAGGATGATGAAGGCCTGAGGTGTTTACACCAGTCCAGCCTCTCGACACATGTGATAGAACTGACCTCTCTCAGCGATGAGATTCGACGGAGAGTCCATCTCCGCAATGTGACCTCGGTCCATCACAATCACCCTGTGGAGGAAACAGAGCGGTTATCAGCTGAAGTAACAGGAAGAAGCATTAGTTTATTAGTCAGTGAGCGATGGTGAGGTGTGTGTGTGTGTGTGTGTGTGTGTGTGTTACCTGGTGTAGTCCATGATGGTGTTAAGTCTGTGAGCGATGGTGAGGAGTGTGTGTGTGTGTGTTACCTGTAGTCCATGATGGTGTTCAGTCTGTGAGTGATGGTGAGGAGTGTGTGTGTGTGTGTGTGTGTTACCTGTAGTCCATGATGGTGTTGAGTCTGAGTGATGGTGAGGAGTGTGTGTGTGTGTGTGTGTGTGTGTGTTACCTGTAGTCCATGATGGTGTTGAGTCTGTGACTGATGGTGAGGAGTGTGTGTGTGTGTTACCTGTAGTCCATGATGGTGTTGAGTCAGTGAGCGATGGTGAGGAGTGTGTGTGTGGGTGTGTGTGTGTTACCTGGTGTAGTCCATGATGGTGTTGAGTCTGTGAGCGATGGTGAGGAGTGTGTGTGTGTGTGTGTGTTACCTGTAGTCCATGATGGCGTTCAGTCTGTGAGTGATGGTGAGGAGTGTGTGTGTGTGTGTGTGTTACCTGTAGTCCATGATGGTGTTGAGTCTGTGACTGATGGTGAGGAGTGTGTGTGTGTGTGTGTGTGTGTGTGTGTTACCTGGTGTAGTCCATGATGATGTTGAGTCAGTGAGCGATGGTGAGGAGTGTGTGTGTGTGTGTGTGTGTGTGTGTGTTACCTGTAGTCCATGATGATGTTGAGTCAGTGAGCGATGGTGAGGAGTGTGTGTGTGCGCGTGTGTGCGCGTGTGTGTGTGTATGTGTGTGTGTGTGTGTTACCTGTAGTCCATGATGGTGTTGAGTCTGTGAGTGATGGTGAGGAGTGTGTGTGTGTGTGTTACCTGGTGTAGTCCATGATGGTGTTTAGTCGGTGAGCGATGGTGAGGACTGTGTGTGTGTGTGTGTGTGTGTCTGTGTGCGTGCGTGCGTTACCTGGTGTAGTCCGTGATGGTAAGGAGTGTGTGTGTGTGTGTGTGTTACCTGGTGTAGTCCATGATGGTGTTGAGTCGGTGAGCGATGGTGAGGACGGTGCAGTTCTCGAACTGTGTGCGGATGGTGGACTGGATCAAATCGTCCGTCTCCAGGTCCACGGCGGCCGTGGCTTCGTCCAGAACCAGGACCTTGGTTTTTCGGAGCAGAGCTCGAGCCAAACACACCAGCTGCCTCTGACCCAAACTGAGCAGAACACAGACACAGGAGTGAGTCGGGGTCTGAACTCGGCTCTGAATCACAGACAGATAAACGTTTACAGTGGAACGCCGTCTGAGGAAAATGTTCTAGTGCCAGCTCCGTACCTGAGGTTCTCTCCCCCTTCTGAACACTCGTGGTCCAGTTTGTCCGGCAGACTGGACACAAAGTTCTTCAGATGAGCGAGTTCCAGAGCTCTCCACACATCTTCATCCGAGTAACAGTCGAACGGGTCCAGATTCATCCTCAGAGAACCGGAGAACAGAACCGGGTCCTAAACACCACCACGAAAGGTTAAACACAGTGTTCCTGTTCATTTTAATGTAGATACTGAATAATTACTTGTGCTAAATATTATTTTATTTTGTTAAACACGAATGAGTGTGTGAGTGAGTTCATGGCTGCATGAACGAGTGAGTGTGTATGAGCTTGTAAGTGATTGAATAAGTTTGTTAGTGAATGAGTGAGTGAGTATGAGTTTGTACCTGATTGTGTGAGTTTGTGAGTGAGTGAGATAGTGAAATTGAGTGTGAAGTTTTTAATGAATGAATATGTGAGTTCGGTTCTGGAGCGGGTTGAGTTCAGATTTAAAGTAATGGTCAACACCTGTGGGATGATGGTGATTCTGGACCTCAGCTCCTGGAGTCCCATCTCCGCGATGTTGACCCCATCAATGTAAATCTGACCCTTCGCTGCCTCCAGGATCCGGAAAATTCCCAAAGCCAGAGAGGATTTCCCTGCTCCGGTTCTCCCCACAATCCCAACCTTACACGACCGGAAACGGATTCATTACACAGTCATGATGTCAATTTCACAACAAATATAAACAAAACACATTAATAGTAATTATTATTCTTAATATTACTAATATTTTAATTATTATTTTTCTTCATATTATTATTAATATCATCATCATTATTAGTATTATATTTACTATGATTCGTTTCATTATTTTAATTATTACTATTTTTCAAAGAGTATTATCTTAATACTTTTATTATTATTATTATTATTATTATTATTATTATTATTATTATTAATGCTCCTTAATCCTTAAAATCAATGTTCATAGCTGAGTCCGTCCTACTGGATCTGATTCTCCAGTGCGTTTTTTTCAGAGTACATGCTGTTGTTTACCTTCTCCCTCTCTTGGACACTGAGGGTGATGTCCTTTAAAGCCCAGTCCAGACCCTTTCGGTACTGCAGTCCATACTGCTGGAACTCTATGGTTCCGTGTTGTGGCCAGGTTAATGGGAGAGCTCGGTTCTCTATGGTCCATGGAGCCTGGAGAACCACAAGAACGGACACAGTCAAAACTACTTTCTCCAAGTTGGGGCATTTCTAGCCCCTCCCCTTAGCCCAGGCTTTCCCCAGCTCAACACGCTTGCAGGAGAACTCTGACTCTGTCAGCTGATCAGACACCTGCACTGGCCTTGCACTGGTTGTAGTGTCGAGTGCAGGGGCAAAGGAAGGCAGATTGGTGTGTTTGTGTGTGTGGTGCTGTACCTCTTTGGGAGTGTCTGCGTACTCCTTCACTCTCTCCACTGAAACGATGTTGTTTTCCACGTCTGTCCAGGCCCGAACGATCCAGCTAAGAATTCCCGTCACCTGTCGAGCCGAGATCAGAGATTAACTCTTTATTTACTGAGAAAACTTGAGATGGTGGGGAATCCCTGTTCTTTTTTTACATTCAGAAGCTCCGCATCATTTAATGTGGAACAGTGTGTCTGAGGAGAAAAACAACTGTTTGTACGTGGCTAAAGTTTAACTTGTCTGTAAGTTTTTATTCACTGTTTGAATTACCACAGAGACTCATTTGTAACTTGAGTTGTTTAGTTTCGTAGCACTTTTACTCTGTGCTTACTTTCATGCAGTTATATATTTATATATTATATATAATAAATGTTTATATTTGGAGGTCTCTCTCTTTGCCGTTTCTCAGCTGTGAGCAAAGAGAGAGAAAGCGTAGTATACAGGACCCAGCCACTCTGTTTTTTGTACTTGTTTACAAACACCAGAGCATCGTAAATACATTATACTGGTTTTACAAGACAAGACAAAAATATCCTCTGAATTAAAAAAAAAAAATAAAAAAAAGTTTTTGATAAAAATCCTGGACGTTCCCTTTAACTGTATTTAACCATTTAGCTTTTAGCATTTAGCTTTGAATTGTTGATGGTAATGTGTGATATTGTACTGTCATGATGGGGGTGGGAGGGCTGGACCTGAGGTAAGGCAAACAAGAACTCAGTGCTTAATGATAAAAGCTAGAAGGTTTAATACAGTTAATAATCATTCATTCATTCATTATCTGTAACCGCTTATCCAGTTCAGGGTCACGGTGGGTCCAGAGCCTACCTGGAATCATTGGGCAAAAGGCAGGAATACACCCTGGAGGGGGCACCAGTCCTTCACAGGGCAACACAGACACACATTCACACTTTTGAGTTGCCAATTCACCTACCAACGTGTGTTTTTGGACTGTGGGAGGAAACCCACGTGGACACAGGGAGAACACACCAAACTCCTCACAGTCACCCGGAGCGGGAATCGAACCCACAACCTCCACGTACCTGGAGCTGTGTGACTGTGAAACTACCGGCTGCGCCACCGTGTTTGCTTTGTTTACACCGTGCCACATGTTTACTTTAACTGGCACAGTAACAACATCTGTCCACTGGACCTCATGGTAAGGCCTGGTTCTGTTTCTAATCCCACCCCAGAACTGGAGCATCTGGAGTAATATTAGTAGCAGAGGAGGACCTTTAGGTTGTGCTCGACCTTCTCCTCTTCTTTAGGGGAAGAGACAGAGGCAGCGGAACACCAGAACCCCATTCCTCCTTTCCTTTCTTACACTAGACTCTAGATCTAGACCTGCTCCCCTGACCACACAGATAAGGGATTGGCTCAGCAGCTGGCCAATCAGCAGCCAATCTAGCTCCGCCCATACAGTCCACCTCCACCCACTGGGCACCCTGACAGAAAGAGTGACCAGGTTCAGTTTGGACTTTCTAGCACTATGCAGGTCTCTGGTTAGTGGAGAAAGGGACAAAACCATGACCATAGATTTGAAACCAGACCGATCTGACCAGTGGAAAAACGCAATAAAACCAAAAAAAGGGCATTTACACAGTGTAGTAATGAAGTGACGACCCTGGGGTCTGACCTGAAGAGAGTGGGTTATGGCCAATCCAACGATGCCTGGACTCAGAGTCTCTCTGCCCATCACCGACAGAATCGCAGCCGCCAAAACCAACAGGTTCCCCAGAAACTCCAGATTCACTGCCAGCCACCTGCACATAGAATATCAGACACATCAGAGAGATCAAAACACATCAAACACACTACAGAGATTAGACAGATCAAACACATCAGAGAGATCAGACAGATCAAACACACTAGTCAGAGTTCAAAAACAAATCCAGAAAGATCAGACCAATCATAAATCAAACCCACCACAAAGATCAGACACATCAGATTGATCAAAGATCAAACACATCAAGCACACCACAAAGATCAGACAAATCAGTGAGATCAGACAAATCAGTGAGATCAAACACATCAAGCACACCACAGAGATCAGACAAATCAGTGAGATCAAACACATCAGAGAGATCAGGCCCATCAAACTGGTCAGAGATCAAAAATACCATGTGTATGTGATCTCTTACCTGGTGGCCACGAATCTGGGGAAGTAGGAAGTCTGGTTATTGTCCACTCGGCTGTTCGCCCGGAGGATAAACGTTGACTGTTCCCCGAATGCCCGGATCACCCCAACACCCTGAACCGTCTCACTGAAGTGGGAGAAGATCGGGGAACGACTCACAGACTCAAGACGCCGCAGCTGACACGAGGTCGCCACGTAAAAACTCTACAGAGAGTGAGAGGGAGGGAGGGTGAAGAGAGAGAGAAAATGAGTAAGGAAAAAGAGAGGGAGAGATGTATGTGTGTATTTAAACCTCTGATGAATCTGACTAAAACGCACTGGTGATGTTTAATATATTGGACTGTGGAACGGTGAAACAGTGATTTTTGTAGCAATGGCGCTCCATCCTCCCACCACCGGCCCCTGACCGCACTACTGTAAGCCTCAGTTTCTCAAAGCCCCGGCTCCTCCCCCTGCTCTCACCTGGATGAAGGAGTAGAAGATTAGGAGCGGCAGGATGACCAGTCCGGCGAAGGGCGTGGCTATCAGGACGATGATGCAGACCTCCAACAGCTTGAAGACATATCCCAGCATGCTCTTGAAGGCGTCGGGAATCATGCAGTCGATGGCGTCTGTCTCCTTGGAGAAGCGGTTGAGCAGGTTCCCGCTGGGCGAGCTCTCGAAGAAGGACATGGGCGAGTGCAGGACGTTCGTCAGCAGGTCCAGATGCAGCTGACGGGACGCCAGGATCCCACCTAGAGAAATGGCCACCGTGGTCCCAAAAAGAGCCATCCCTGAAATCACAGGAGGACAATCTGTTAATGAGTGGACACTTAGGCTACGTTCACATTACGAGCCTCACTCAATTCTGATTTGCTCAGATGGGATTTGGTGTACCTTCACAGTTTACATTTATAAACTTTAGTGACCTGTATAAGTGCCTGAAATGACACGAATGAGCACACTGATACACACTTAAAAATTATGGTTCTACAAGGGTTCTTTATTTAAAGAAATAGTTCTATATAGAACCCTGGACACCTGATAGAGAATGTGCTATAGATGGTTCTATTATAATACCTTTTAGAGAATGGTTCTGTACAGCACCAAAACTGTTTCCTATATTGTTATAATGTCAAGCTTGTTAGAACAGAGGAACCATTTTTGGTGCCGTATAGAACCCTTTTCTCCATCAGTCTGAAGAACCCCTTCACATTGCTAAGTACCATTTAATGATGCAAAATGTTCTTCAAGTGTTAAGGGTTCTACATAGAACCATTTACTTTTATAAAGAACCCATGTAGAACCATAATTTTTTAGTGGAGATATTTATGCAACAATATACAACAACATATCTGGTAGACGACACTTAGTATTAAAACTGGAGAATAATTTGTCAGTGATCAGGACGAGAAGGTGAAATAAGCCCACCAGCTTGTACTGCTTCATCATGAGATCGGATACATCTCAAATGGCTGCCTCCCCCCTAGGTAGTGCACACGGTAGGTCATAAAATAATGGTATTTGCACTTATGTGCTTTATAAGCTTCACATCTTCCAGCTGGACCTGTGACCTCTTTGTGTGTGGTAGATTTAGTTTTAAAATCGGTGTAGTGAACTATGTAGGGAGTATGGTGCTATTTGGGACACAGTTGCTTAGTAAGCAACAGCACTAAACGCATGAAATCTGATCTGACTGTTCACATTTATGTTGCATGGCCACAAATCAGATAGGTATCAGATTTGGGGGCACGTACGAATATGACTCAAATTTTTTGAAAAAAATTGCATTTGTCATGTCCACACAACCCTGAAAAGATCAAGGACTCATTGACTCCGCAGCTGACACAAGGTCACTACATAAAAAAACAGAGAAAGAGGGAAGTGGAAAAAGAGAGTGAGAGATTTGACAAAATCAGATCTGACATGTTCACACAGCCCTGAAAAAATTAGATCTGTCAAATTAAGGCAAAAAAAAAAAAAGAGAGTCATTTGAGCCTGATTTGAGCCTGGTAACGTGAACTTGGCCAAGCTGGGATACAAACCCCAGACTGCCGGTTGAGAGGCAGTGGATGCAGGTTGGAGGGCGAGGTTCGTGGTTGTGTGGGATGGCACTCACTCTCCCCCATCTCTCTGCTGACAGTGCTAGGGAGTGTGGGGATCTGTAAGCTGATGTGTCAGATCCAGGCAGAGTGGGTTCTCTGATTCAGACCTGGAAATCCTAACATGGGAATAATGCCCTCTACAGGTTCACAACCAGACTTCAGGGGTCTCCTGAAGGTCAGAGTTTATGAATCACTGACCTTGGGCGAAACCCAGAGCTCCAAACACAGCCAGTTTGACGTCAGTGCCGCCCAGAGATCCGTTAACCACCGGGTCGTCTGCCCACATCCGCAGCCAGTAGTTGCTGCCCAGAGATGCGACCTGCTGGAAGACGTAGAGCAGGACGATGGGCGCGATGAAGACCAGGCCAATGGTGCGGAAATATTCCACGTACATCTCCAACTTCACCTGGAGGACAGACATCCAATCAGAGCTCAGAACTGCTGAGTTCACAACCAATCAGATCTCAGAACTACAGAACTACAGACCTCCACTACAGCTCACAACCAATCAGATCTCAGAACTTCAGCTATCAAGTGGGCATCACATCACATAATTTTATGTGAGCACAAGATATAATCAGATGAGCAGTAGGTACTAATAAGTGAGTAATAGAGCTTGTCTAATGTGTTTATGAAGCCCTAGTGTCTGTAAACGTGTAAAAAAAAAAAGTGTCTCAGTCTAGAATGCTAGGCTCTCTCTATATCTCTCTCTCCCTCATCGCTGAAAGGCATGAACCGATCCTCCTCCATAGGGGGGGTAATTGACTTCGTTTTGGATCATAAAGGGGAAATGTCTCCAAACGTGGGAGACGGCTAACTGCATTAGCGACAGTGCTACAAAACTAGGCAAGTTAATTTACCAATAAGTTTCTGTAGTAGTTTAAACAGTGAATAAAAACTTACAGACACTACAGCCACATACAAACAACAGTCAGGTTTTTCCCCTCAATTACACCATTCCACCTTAATAAACACAGAGCTTAGAACTGTTTTCCCTACAATCGTAGTCATGTCCTATCAGTAATGACCACAATAAAGTGATTAGCACCAAATATTACTGAGTGAACACTTGATATTGTTAGCATCTGGTGATCATTTAAAATAATCTAGTGATTAACTTTCTGGCAGGGTTTTGTGTGTGTGTGTTTTGTTGTTATTATTATTATTATTATTATTATTATCATTATTATTAGTGTAGTTGTGTCCTCACCCGGCCAGTGTGGGCAGTATCAGCCTCCGTGAGTTTGCCCAGTTTCTCCAGGTCCGGCTCCTGCTCCTGGTCCGGTATCGTTTTCAGGCTCTGGATACTGGCACTGCCCACATCTCCACTGCAGCAAAAAACAAAGATCTGATTCCCTTTGATGTTTCAATTAATTAATTTGATTAAAAGTAAGATGTTGTATTTTTCCTCCTGGGCTCCCCCTACAGGAGCAGAGTGTGATTCACTTTTACAACACTGTCCTGAAATTAAGAGGGGAGGGAGAGTTAGGGGGTGGGTCATTTCCCACCTGACCCCAAAAGTTACAGGGTGCAGTATCTGCAGTGCTGAGTCATGTCTGGGTGGTGAGGAAATTACACAGCTTGTTGTTATTGTTGTTTACCTAATGAGCTGCTCCTGAGAGAGGTCAATAGAGAAGTCGGTGACACTCAGACGAGACACTGAACTCTGGGTTCCTGAAAGTAAAACAAAATTTACCATTTTAAAATAACTTTTAATTTACTGCAGACTGGACAAATTTATGTGTTCATCATTTATACATCCCTGAAATAATACACAATAAAAGCAACAACACAAACACACAGCTACAGCCCTTTAGAAGAAGAGGAGTGAGTGAGTGAGTGAGTGGGCTCTGTCTCTTGTTTTCACTCTAACAATGAACAGAACCCATAAGTGAAGGCTGAAGGGATCTGTGCTCTGACCCTCACTGACCCCTGTGTGTGGAGCTCTCTCTTCGCTCGGTCGTGGCAAAGGTTTTGATGAAGTCTGCGAAGGCACTCTTCCGTCCGAGCAGTTCGACATAAGAGCCCGACTCTGTGATCTCTCCGTCCTCCAGAACCAGAATTAGATCAGCCTGGGGCAGGAAGCTCAGCCCATGGGTCACCAGCACTCGGGTCTGACCACAGCATCAAACACACACCGTTAAACACAACTCAGAGTTCAACTCGGCTGAGAGATAGGAAGGAGAGTGTCCGGGTCAGGGACATTAGACACACGTACCTTATTCTGGAGAATTCCTCTGGGTCCGATGACGCTGTCGAAGATGTGCTGACCAACGTGTGCGTCCACTGCAGACAGAGGGTCATCCAGCAGATAAACATCAGCCTTTCTGTATACGGCTCGGGCTAAACTCACCCTCTGCTTCTGCCCACCGGAGAGATTCAGGCCCTAGAACAGCAGATACAGTCCAATCTCACGCTCAGTGATCAGACACACTTCTCACTGGGAATATATTCAGATACAGTCCAATCTCACACTCAGTGTGGTCAGACACGATCCCAACTGGGAATAGAATCAGATACAAGTGTTTCATATCAGGAATATAATCAGATACATGTGTTTCCAATCAGGAATGTAATCAGATACAGGTGTTTCATATCGGGATTGTAATCAGATACAGGTGTTTCCATGGCTATAATTCCTCTACTGCATTATACTATTCCCACTGAGAATGTTTTTGTTCAGGAATATAATCAGGTACATGTGTTTCCAATCAGGAATGTAATCAAATCCAGGTGTTTTAGATCAGAAATGTAATCAGATCCAGGCTATAATTCCTCTACTGCATTGTTCTATTCCCACTGAGACATTAATCGAGTTATTGATGGATTTTCACCTTCTCCCCGATCTCAGTAGCGTCTCCCCCAGGGAGGATCTCCAGATCCGGGAGCAGAGCACAGGCCTCCAGGACCCTGTGATACCAACACTCCTTCTTCTCCTGTCCGAATATGATGTTCTCCTTCAGAGTGGCGTTCTGAATCCAGGCCTGCTGGGGAACATACGCCACAGAACCCTAGAGAACAGGGAAACAGGCTTCATTCAGCTGAGGGTCTTCCTGTTAAAGCCAAACTACATCTGCTTCACCTGATAATTTTTCATGAGCCTAAAACACAGACATGACACATATGTGGGGTCAAACTCAATATCTAACTGGCCCAACAGAAACAGGGAAAACATACCAATCTGAATTTATGGCACTAATCCACTGCATGGTACTGACTCTACTGGGCTCTAACAGGTTCTACTGGACTCTGCTCTCTGTTTGAGCCCTGGTTGATTTTCCACTCCCGCAGCTCCCCCCTGAAATGTATCGGGTGTCGTCTCAAAACCCGTCTCTAAGGGGAACAGCGGACTTTGAAAACCACAACCACAGCGGCGGTAACGTTAAGCAGGGTTTACTCATGGTGTATATGCGTGTTGCTGTTGTTGTTGTTGTTGTTGTTGTTTGGGACTGAACACAGCTCCATCATCAGTTCAGACAGATTAGTAGAGATTGTTCCTTCCTTGTTGCAGCGTCCAGCTCTCGCTGGATTCTTTCGTCGGCCACCGATCCAAGGAGCGTTTGAACCGCTTCAAAAGACCACGGCGTAATTTTACGAGCTGCCGTCGTGAGTCTGATAAAATCAAATGTGATCTCTGCTGCAGCTGGAGATTTTACAGATGGAGAGTTGGTGCTGGACGTCTGCATTACGTGGCGTAGAGTGATGACTCTCTGGACAATCAGTGCTCTGCAAGGTTTAGTCCCTACTCGGCTCACTCTGAACCATGAGAGAACAGGGACATAAAAAAACCCGATTCTAGAACTAGATTTATCTAATGGACAATGAGAATAGCCAAGTAGAGTAGGAACCATGCAGGGGATAAACACCAGGGCAGTTATTTGAGGACAGGGCCTGTCACACACACATCACTGGAATAATTATGTACCTTCACAGTGACATTTCCACTCCTCTTCTCTGTCTCTCCGAGCATAGCCGAGAGAAAGGAAGATTTCCCGCTGCCCACATGACCCACCACGGCCACTAAAGACCCCTGGGGCACCTTTACACTCACTCTATACACACACACACACACAGGGCAAGAGGCAAAGAAATTGTTAAATCAGACTGTGCTAAAACTAGTTTTATCGCTCCAGGTTAGACTTTAAAGGTGCGTTCATTTGTTTTTCCACAGCCATCAAACTGACCCCTAGTGGCCTGGGTGCTTTAGAGACTCTGTAAAAGGCTATTTTAAAAATTGCTGCCCCCAAGTAGGAAGCCCCCTCGTGAGTCTCATGAGTGACAGTGCATAAAAAAAATATGGTCACACTCTCCAGCCCCGTGTAGGATGTCAGCGGCATTCTGGAGCTGTGTTTTGAGCTGCTCACCTCCTAAGACATGGCGGACCATCTCTGGACCAGCTGAACGTCCCGTTCTCAATGACCACACTGTCTCCATCTGTGGGACACAAAGAGCTGACTCTGTAGACCCTGCTTTATACCATCATCACTTTCATCATCATTATAGAAGCATGTTGTAGTTCAGCTGTTGCTCGGCATACTCTGTTAGCCCAATGGTCAGAACCCCCATGGAGCCCCCACAGATACCTGCTCTGGTCTGATGTGGGCGGTGGATCATTCTCAGCGCTGCAGTGACACTGATATGGTGGCGGTGTTCTAGTGTGTGTTGTGCTGGCATGAGTGGATCAGACAAAGCAGTGGCTGCTGTTTCCATGTTTACACAACACCCGTTTCCATGGTTACGCAGTTACATGTTTAAATCACTGCTAGTTTCAATGGTTGTGCTATAATATTGCATGGAAATGTGGTTACCAAAGTCGAAGGTGTGCCCCCAAGTGGGGGTGTAGGGGTATTGCAAGGTATGCAGGAAGCCCAGAGCTGTTTATTTTATAGCCCTAGGTTCCTTTGGGTCGTTCAGTGTGGATTGTACCCACGCTGTTTGCGCTGCAGTTTGTCTGCAGTTCGTCCTGCAGCCTATTTGTTCTCAGTCAGTTTCAGGGTTGCTGGCCTCCTGTGCTGTGCTGTGGTTTATGGTTATGTTTATAATCCACTCACCAGAGCCGGAGGGAACTCTGACCACACTGTCCGGCTTCAGCTCGTCTTGACACAGAAACTTTCCCAGACGCTTCAGAGAGACCAAGGCCTGAGAGGGAAATTACACAGTGCAGGGTTCCAGTCATATCTCAGTCGCTTGGTTCAGAAAAAAAACCCAGCCCAGCAAAAGACCCCCACAGTAAACACAGGAGATGCTTAAAGGTGCAGTGGGCTGTTTTCTCCACTGACTCTTCTTCAAGTTCTGAATCTGCAGCTATACTGACACCTGGTGGCCTGGATGTTTCAGAGATTCTGTACTACACCCTCATTTAAACCAGGAGGATAGGTTATAGATCACTGTGTTGTAAATGTTTTGTAACTGCTGTATGGATGTTTTATAACAGCGTTGTAGAGGTTATAGAATTTATTTACTAGGTTACAGATGAGTTAGGGATTTTTAAAGCAGAGTCATACATGTTTTCTACCATTCTGTAGATATTTTTACTGGTTTATAGATAATTATGACTGGTTGTATATGTTAATCACAGTGGTGTAGATGTCTTTTATTTGAGTTACAGAGGTTTTAGATCTATTGGACATGATTTATGATTTGTGTTATAGAATCGTGTATAATGTTTTTCTCTGAGCAGTTCTGAGGGATTCTGTCCCTGTCAGATGATTGTGGGTTTGCTGACTGTGGGGTGCTGTGTCAGACTCACCTGCATGCTGGTGCTCATGGCGAAGGGCAGCTGACTCAGGGGAGTTTTCAGGATGTTGATGAGGGCCATGGACACGAAAATTTTCTGAGCATCTAGGACATTCTTCTCATCGATCAGCACATACACTCCGAACATGGCGAATGCAATCTGAGCACACACACACACATAAGCAAATACAGAATTGAAATTACAGTACAGTGTTTGCAACAACATACTGTTATCTTCAGCTAAAGCAGTTGGTGTATTGTACTGGACTACGTGAGTCCACCAACCCACACACTGTGTAACAAGACCACAGTCAGTTTTCTATGCTCTGTCTGAGTCAGAAAAGAGTGGATAAAATGAGCCGTTCTGATTCTGCTCCACTTCAGGTGTCAAGCGCAGGGACTTTAGAATTGCCCCGGCCCCTCATCTGAATTTGTCCAATCACAGCGCTGAACCAGCATTTATGTGACAGTGCAAAGACAAGGTTCAACACAACACAACACGACACAACAAGTGCTCAGAAATAAGAGCAGTGAGTGAAAAGAGAACAGAGCAAAAACAGCTAAAAACCAGAGCTTCTGCTCCTCGCTCCTCACTGCTGTGCACTCGGGGTCGGGGTGAACAGCGACTCATTATCATTTAAAGGAACAGGCGTTCTGAACAAGGCTGTTTAGACAGGGGGAGAACACTGATTTGTGGGGTTTTGACCAAAGCAGGTCACAGTTGTTCATTCATTGTTTTGTTGTGCTGTACCAGGAAAGTGGAGGAGTTGAAGGAGGCGATGGAGATGGAGTAAAGGATCTGCGACTGTTTCAGGGCTTTCAGCTCTTTCTCTCTGTATCCCAGAACCCTCTCCATGAAGGCCTTCTCCCAGGCGTAAAACTTCAGGATCTTGATCCCATTCAGGATCTCGGTCATCAGCTTTATCCGGCCATCCATGTGCTTCATCTGGACCTCCTGAGAACGGGGAAACACACACCAGGTCACATGCATTTATTCCTCAATATTATTAAAATACAGCACTGTCCACTCACTTTCTGACCACAGGGCCACAATTGTCCAGACAATTTTGGTTAGTGGACCACTCTCAATCTAGCAACGTTGTCAGTGAGAGACATTTTTATAGTTCTACCATTACAGACTCTAGTCCAGCTGTTGCTCTGCATACTTTCTTATTCCCATTTCACTCTGTTCTTCAATGGTGAGGACCCCCACATAACAGGTATGATTTGGTTGGTGGATTATTCTCAGCACTGGAGTTTAAAACTCCAGTAGCACTGCTGTGTCTAATCCACTCGTGCCGGCAAAACACACACTAACACACCACCACCACCATGCCAGTGTCACTGCAGAGCTGAGAATGACCTACCACCCACATCATACCTGTTCTGTGGGGGTCCTGACCAACAAAGTATGCAGGGCAACAGATGGACTACAGCTTGTACCTGTAGAACTAAAAAGTGCAAAGTACGAAATGTGTTCAGTGGAGCTGAGAGAAAAGACATTGTTCAGTATTTCACAACAGAGACGTATTGATCAGTGAGGTCAGTTCAGATGTGTGGGAGTAGCGGAGGTCAGTAGAGGTCAGAAAGAGTGCGTCAATGTCTGATGTGTGGTATTCCAGATCTGGGGATGAAGCAAATGAAGGAATGTTGCTTTCACAGCTGTGGGAAACCGTCTGTGGTCACTTCCACCGTGTAAAGTGTAGTGACATCAAACCAGCCTCAGCGCCAAAGTGTCCCACGCACTTAGGTCACTTTCTCTGTTTGAACAGAAACATCTGGACACATGTGAGACACCAAAGTCCTGAGGATTAAGTCACCACCACAAGGCGCACTAAACATGAACCCAGTGTTTAATGGTCTGAGTACAAACCCACATCCAAGAGTGTCCCGGCGCAAATGCAGAGTAAAGTAACAAAGCCTGAGCAAAAGCAGTGTCCAGGAATGGTCTAGTCCTTTCCCAGTCAGCTGAGGTTTCACCCTCCACTAGGAAAAGAAGACAATCATAATGATTTGGTCGTGCATTTATAAAGTGTGTGTCTGGTTTGGGGTTGGGGGTGGGGTTCCCAGCATGTTGTGGTTAGTTTTGAGTAAAAATTGTACTGATAAGCCCACTTTAATAAGCTGTGGACTCAGTCACAGTTTCCCTGGTGGTCCTTCTTTGCCCAGTCCGTTAAGGTCTAGTCTGTCACAGTCCAGTCTGTATAGGTCCAGTCTGTCACGGTGCAGTCTGTTACAGTAAAGTCTGTTAAGGTCTAGTCTGTCATAGTCCAGTTTGTACAGGTCTAGTCTGTCACGGTCCAGTCCATGTTTGTAGAGCATTGTGTGTTGTACCTGGAGCTTGCTCCGCATCTTGGCGATGAGGCCATTGAGGGGGAAGATGAGGATGACCGTGGTGATTCCAGCCAAAGCTGATGGACCCAGACGCTACAACACAGAGGAGAACAACACGAGGGTTCATTCACTCCACGCACACCATGTGACCAAAAGCTGTGGACATTCTCTGGCCCAGTGACAGCTCTCTGCTCTGCTGCACTGACAGCTTCTACTAGCTTGAAACATTGCTGTGAGGATTTGATGGCTGCCACGAGAGCCTTAATGAGGTCAGTTAGAGATGATGGACTATGTTTTGGTGCTCCATCTTTTCAGAGTGCACAGTTCCACTATGTGTTTATACATCTCTCATGTGCAGCCTCATGTGCAGCTGCTCAAGCATGAGCATTCCATGCTTTTCTACAGAAGTGATACACACAGTGTGCACAGGGTTCTCTACAAATGCATGGCCGTGTGCTGTATATCCAGAAGTTACCTGCCAGAGGAAGAAGAGGCACAGGGTGATCTCTATAGGCGCCAGCCACACGGCATTAAAGTAGACCACAAAGTCCATGAGTTTCTGAGTGTCAGCTGAGACCAGGTTGACAATCTCTCCCACGGTGCACGTCCTCCGGGCGGCGCTGCTGATCACCAGGGACTGGGAGAAGCAGGGAGGAATGGATTAAGAATGTACCGCACACATATATATAGTTATGTTCAAATGTCTGGGACCTCAGACCTTTAAAGGAACAACAGGTATATATTATTATTATTATTATTATTATTATTTTGCACCCTGTTCCTCACCCTAGTGAAATTTATTACTACAGCACTTTACTGAAATCAAGGGAAGAGGGTGTGATTTCTCCTACCCTCCTCCAGAAGTTACATAGTGCAGTTTCTGCTGTGCTGAATCTGGAGTAGAAACAGCGGAGGCTCTATGCTCCATATTAAAGCTCAGTGGATCATCTCAATTATTTGTAGCTGTAATTTTAAGGTAAAAATATTACATATTGTTCCTTTAAAGTGATCCCATATGGCATTTATTTTAATATAATATATTCAGAACATATTTAATTATACAAATTTGAATCTAAATATAAAATACAAGACATTAAAATATAACCCCCTTACTCTGAGGGACTTGGATACTTGGAAACTGAGACTCTGCTGGCAAGGGATAAATTTAAAAGCCAACCTGGAGAAACAGGGAGGCCTTGCCCTTAAGTGAGGGAATGCCTTGCGACATACGGACCCCAAACTCCATCAACTCTCCAGAGGTGGGACACAAACTAGGTTTGATTAGTTGGTAGAGCATTGGCCTATGATGAAGATCAAAGCCTGGTTTGTATCTCATATCAGGCGGGTTTAAAGTTCTCTTTCATTTGGTTTCATACACACATCTGACCCAGCACTGGGAGGGCAAGAACAAGCTGGTGCTTCCTCTGAGACACGTAATGTCTACCATTGCACTGGACAGCCCCTGGACAGCTTGAGGTGTGTCTCACCAGCTGAGGGCACTCTGCTGAAACTCTTGCACATAGCTACACACTAAGCACTCCCGATGCGGCACAGACGGCTGGAGGTACCTTCCTGTAGACGAGGCCCATGACGGCGGTTTTGACCCTCATGCCCACGGTGAAGCAGGAATACATGTACTGATGATTGAAGAGAGACTGCATGCAGGAGAGCAGGAACATGGTGAAAGCAAACAGATAGCCCTTCCACAAGGGAGCGCTCTCATCTCTCACAAAATCCAGCAGGAGACTGAGGAGACAAATCAACACAATTGCACAGTGATGAGTTTCAGCTGCTTCTAATCCTCTGAGATATCTTTATGTTACACATTAGAACATTGCTGTGAGGATCTGATTGTATTCTGCCATGTACTAGTGAGGTCACATTGATTTTGGATGATTAGTTTGGATTACAGGATTACAAGCACCTCTCCGACTCCCCAGCTCCAAAAAAGATTTTCTGCAAAGGAGATATGTTAGTTTTTGAGTCACATTACTGTCAGGATTTAATGGCATTCAGCCACGTTCACACAGCTGATTTACCAGGGTAGGTTACAGCTGCCGAAACACCATGCCAACTTAGGTCAAGACTTCAGGCCAGAAAACACAGCTCCAGTGCTGCACAGTACCCTGTTCAAACACATTTGAGCATATTGACTTTAGGCTCATGTGCAGCTGCTCCAGAGGAAGTCGTTTATATTCATCCTTATCTATAGTAATCACACACATCCACTGGAGCTGAGTTACACTGTGTAATGGTTAAAAATCTACTCCTACAAAACAGGACGACCCTTCAAGATCCTGATACGTCATCAGAACACAAATAAAAAGAGCAGCGCTTTATTCCCAAGTGACAAGCGGTGTTCTGTAGCAGCTCTGCACCAGTCTGCAGTGATATCAGAGGAATGCTGCTGGACTATATTTAGGGTGCCATTCCTCTTCAGAAGAGTTCCACAATCAGATATTATCCCCCTCTCCTCACTCTTCTGTGATATGGAGCTGAATTCAGATTCTCATTCTTTAGATTTTTTTTCAAAACCTCCAGTTCCACCTTAAATGATGCAGTAGCATCAAGCTGAAGGGAGGACAGGGTAGGGCTAAATGTTAGGGGCAAGTGGTGAAATACGAGTTTGGTACAGACTCTGCAAGAATCACATGGCTAAACATCTGCAGGTTGAATTGTTCACTTCTACAAACTCAGTCTCTCTCTCTCTCTCTCTCTCTCTCACACACACACACACACACACACACATACACACACTTACACCTGTGGACAGTGTCACACACTTACACCTGTGGACAGTGTCACACACTTATACCTGTGGACAATGTCACACACTTACACCTATGGACAGGTGTAACCCCTCCTCCTCACCTGAGCACCTGCGGGATGGAGAACATGAAGGCATCATGGATGATGAGGCACAGTGTTCCGGACAGGAAGCAGGGTCCGAAGGTTTTGGCAAGGGTTCGGAGCAGGAGGAAGCTGGAACTTTGTTGCTGTCGCAGTTTGTGAAGGAGCTGAGTTTGTTCGGTGATCCTGCAGCTCAGAGCTTTCACCTTCTCACACTTCCCCTGCCTAGAGATATCATACCATACCACATCATATATATATATATATATACACGCACCAGTCAGCCACAAGATTAAAATCACTGAGAGACAGTGACATGAGTAACTCTGATGATCTGATTACAGCACCCCCTGTTGAGGAGGGTGGAGTATATCAGGCAGCAAGTTCCAGTCAGATGTTGTTGTGCCCCACTAAAAGCACAGCAGAAAAAAATCTAATTTATCCTGACCAGTGCACACAGGGAACACTCCACAATACTGACCACAGGATAACCATCACAGTGAGGCCCTCAGATTCTAAAGAAGTGAAGTTCACTCACTGCCAGATATACACCATCCCCCATCAACAGGGGGTGATGTAACCAAATTGTCAGTTTTACTCACGTCACATGTCAGTGGTTTTAATCTTGTGGCTGATCCATGTACAGCTTGTATTTCTAACTGGTTGTGGAACATTGCTGTGAGACTCTTACTGCTGCAGTCGAGCGCACTGGGAGCTCCACTCTTTCTCCAGATCGGAGATGATCTTTGCAGAAGTGTCCTTGTCCCTCAGAGACCACAGATCTTCAGCTCTCAGAGGAGAACGATAGCCCTTTACCACCAGCCTGGACACAGTGTTCACACCAACATGCAGTCAGCCATTTTCTCTGCTGATTTTCCTTCATGTTATGAAACAGATGTTACAGTGACAATAACTATGAATCTGGAGACCACCAACCCACAGACTGTGAAACAAGACCCCGCCCCCCTCGCCTGAGTCTGCACTGTGAGCATATTTGAGGTTAAATGCAGCAAAACAGACAACGGGCATGGAGAAGAAAGAGAACAGAACAGAAATGGCTAAAAAACAGAGATTCTGCTCCTCACTGCTGTGCGCTCAGGGTCGGGGTGAACAGCGAGTGGCTCGTTATCATTTAAAGGAACAGGTTCTGAAAGCAGGCTTTATTCAGAACCAGCTGTAAACAAGAGTGATTTGCAGCAGAAAGGAAATAAAAACAGGGATAATTAAGCATTTAATCCTAATTTTTTTTGTGTAAATAACAGTAAACATCCACTCACCCACTGAACCACCAGAAGAGTGTCCTGGACAAGAATGAAGCATCCTCTTCTGGACACGGGCTCTGTCAGAGACACAAAAACACGGCAGGAGCTCAGTAAGATAATAACTTTCAATACATGTTCAAATCACCTTGTTTAACATGCACCCTTTGTATAATCGCTATAGAAAAGCATGGAACACAATAGTGCCCTCTGGAACAGCTGCACATGAGCCTAAGCTCACCATCCTCAATTCCAAGTGTGGGCTAGAAGCGTATAAAAACCCCCAGCATTAATACAGGCTTAATACAATCAAATACTCACAACAATCTACTCTAAAGCCTTCCCAGGAACACACTCCTTATTAATGCCCTTCTTTTCAGAAGAAACGCTGGGTGAGCAGGTGCTCACAGACTTTTGTGTACAAACCTTCTTGCAGATGGGCTTCAGGACATCTGGACGCTGGTCAGCAAAGCAGCTAAGGATGAGTTGGGTAAGCTGGAGAGAGAAACAGGCGAAGAATGCCACGAACCTCAGAGTGTCCTCCATGAAGCCCTGGAAAAAACAGGTCAGGTCTTAGGTCAGCAGGATATTAACCCTTTCTTTCAGATGTTAAAGTCCGCCCAGAAGCTTCTCCACACTTCCCATTGTCCCAGAGGAAAATTTTATTGCTCATAGGTTGCTCTGTATGGCTCAGGGACTCAATGGTGATTCTCCTAAAATCCTTTAGTCGAAACAAAATGAGACAAAAAGGAGACAAAATGAGACACGAGAAATAAGAGCAAGTAGGGGTTTAATTCATCTTGTAACTCTCCACTAAAACCCAAGAGGGGACAGGTGACATTACTGACATCTCTATCTCGGTAGATCAAGTTGAGCAGCAGGAGATTTAGGCTAAAGTCTCCTTTATCTCTCAATCTGATCTCATTGTTGTCTTAGAGAAATTACAGAGACATTGAGGATATCTCCTGGTTGATTCTTCTTTCCTCTGTGGTAATTTGGCCTGTGTTTTCAGAGCCCCCCTAGAGGAAATAAACAACTAAAATGTACTTATTTATAAATCTCCTGCTGCTCAAATGTGTCTCCTGAGATCTCACAGGTGTCTATTCTGGATTTTTAGTGGAGATCTCAGTAAAATCACAAACGGTACTCAGATTTGCCAGATGAATTTAACCCTACTCTCTCCGTTATCTCTCACTCATGTCCCATGTCCCATGTTTGTCTAATTTTTTTCTCCTAATTTGACAAGAATTACTAATCTTCTGAGGCATAACAGAGCAACATTTAATTTCTTTTCTGAGTAGGACCATTTGTGATCAGATTTGAGACACATTTCTCGTCTTCACTTTGAGAAGAGATCTCAATGCGACTTATGCTGGGCTCATTGCTGAGACAATAACACACCTGTTTATCTTCAGCTGAGCTAAAGCCAGAGATCCACTGTTTGGTCCACATCTGGATATAACCCCATCATTTTGATCTGCACACAAGTGTCCCTTGTCTCCTATCTGAGCTATAAAGGGAGAAAAGAGACTCACTGTGAAGTCTCAGGATCCATCAGTGAACTTTGAGATTCTTGGCTGGCGCTAAATGGTGAATATTAGCTTCCAGTACTCAATAACATTAGCTTTAATATTTTCCAGAGTCTCTTCTCGCCCTGTGGCCTTGTGTCAGGGTTAATGCCACTCTTAAGTGTTCCTAAATCACAGCCCAGCCTGGATGTGTGTGTGTTTATGGCTCTGAATGACTCAGTAATAACTGGCTCCAGTCACGGCATCTTCACACAGGACCCTGGGGCTCTGAAAACCCGCGGATCTAGGCCCAGGACCAGCAGAAATCTGCATACCGCCTGTGCTCACATGTTTCAGTCAGGACTTTTGTGTTTGTGAGACAGGGCGGAGGAGGGTGGGGCTCCGGGTGCTTGTTTTGTGAGTGAACAGTAGCTTTCCGCAGTTATACCATTGCTAGAGGGAGGATATGGCATCAACGCTACATCCATCATCTCAGGAGTGTGTGAGTGTGTGAGTGTGTGAGTGTGAGTGTGTGTGTGTGTGTGTGTGTGTGTGTGTGTGTGTGTGTGTTCCTCTTTGTGCAGTTACAGCTTCTACTACTCCTCTGAGAAATGACATTACATTACAGAACACATCAGCTCATTTCGCTCTTTAAAGCCTTGAAGCTGCACTATATAACTTTGGGGAATTAGCAGGATTAGGGGATTTTAATTTCGTTTTAGTATTTTGTCTTAAATGTGCATTTTATTCTCATTTTTGTCATTTTATTATTGTTAGTTTTAATTTTGTTTTAGTTGATAAAAAAATTATATATATATATATATATATATATATGTGTGTGTGTGTGTGTGTGTGTGTGTGTGTGTGTGTGTGTGTGAAAAAATCACTTGGAAATATAAACATGAAAATGATCCACCTGTTTGCTGTTGCCAGGGTGACAAGAGTGACCAGAAAAATTGTGAATAGGAGTCAACTCAGAAACTTCTTTGAGCATCAGGGAGTTTCTTGTTTCAACTCTCAGCCAATGATTCATAGAACTGAATCTCTTGGAGTTGACCCAGTCTCAGTTTGTGACGCTTTCTGTAGTAATTTTGAACTTAAATATGAATTTTTTTCAGAGTTGACTCCTATTCACTATTTGCCCACTCTCTCTCGTTGCCCTTGCAACAGCAAACAGATGGATCATTTTCATGTTTTTATTTCCTTGTGGTGTTTTGTTTCAAATCAGAAATAATAGGTTATTGAGCAGTTTTTCACATTTTCATGTACTTTTTACACATTGATGAAAAGTGCAAAACGTTTTATCCTAGTTTTTGTCTTCAAATGACTATTTCAATTTAATTCACATCTAGTTTTTGTTGTAAAAATAGGTCGTCAACAAATCATTATCAGCAAAGTTTTCACCACTGAAACTATGTCACCCAGCCTAAATGTGGGATGTCTCTAAATGGTGTCCATTGCTGAGCTGAGACTAACACTGTTCAATGTTTGAGGTGAGTGAAGGTCTGTTTCAGAGCGTGTGAGTAAGTATAAACACAGGCCTTTTCTCAGTCTGGTCAAGCATGGACAGAACTTTAGCTCTGGATGCCACAGGGTTTAAAAACTCTGAGAAGTCCAGACAAGTTTGAGACTTATTATTTTGAGGAAAAGCAAAATAAACACGTGTTAATTTGTGGCTGTTGGATTTCCTGCTGCTTATTCAGAGCCCAGTCAACCACACTGACCATCCCACGTGTTGTTTACATTTATGACATGACTGACCCACGTGTATTCAGGAACTGAATTAATCAAAAACTGAACTGAGAGAAACACGTGGACTTTGATTTCTTTCCAGTGGTGGTGAATGGAACCAGACGTCTGTCTCCACGGCTCCAACACACACCCAGCATTTTATTCCCTCTCCATCTGCAGCAGTGACCTCCATCGGTCTCAAAAATTTCATACTGAATGCTGCTGCTGCTGCTGATGATAATGATGGAAAAACATTTCAGCCATGTGTCCACCACTGTTTACTGTTCTTACTTTGTGTGAGGAGTGTTCAGAGGAGGACGTCTGGTTCTATTCAGCCCCACTGTCCACTGCTCTAACAGTGGTTTTAGTTTCCCTAGAACCAACAATATACCCTTTGTTTCACTAATTACTTATGTAGTGACTTTAGAAAACAAGGAGTCAGAGAGGGCACTGTTGTGGGTAACGGCACCCAGCATCCTTTGCCGTCACCCCGGGTTGTGATATTTGTTCTTGTAAATGACGTCATTGTGTAGTTTGTGGTGTGTTGTGTGGTTTTGTGGATGAAGATAAAGACCTAGGTCTTTGTAAAGGCCTGGAGATGACCTACGAAGTAAAGGCCGCAGTGTTGTGTACCTCCGGCTGTTGGACAGTGCCCCTGGTGCAGCAAGAGCAGACTGAGGGTGTGTCGTGTGTCATGTGCCCGCACAGTCGTCTCTATCTGTGTCTAATTTGCATCTGGCTCTGGTCTGGTGTCTCGCCGCTGGTGTTTATCAGCTACAGAACAGAGCCACGTCCAGACCATGCGCTTTATAAAGATCTGTTTACCATGAAGAAAAAATACACATAGCCCAGAGGATCACTCTATGCACAGCTGCACACACAGACAGAGACAGACAGGTAGAGAGTTAAACAGAGCACAATCACTTTCTGCTATAAAACACATAGAAAGTACAACAGAAACGAGACAGACAGGGAGAAAGAGAGAGGGGTACACAGTTAGACAGACAGAGACAGATAGACAAATGCTCAGAAAGGCAGCCTTGCAAAGTAAAAGACAGACAGATAGAAAGACAGATTTACAGAGAGACAAACATGCAGCAACACAGACACACAGACAGACATATACTGACTGTTAGGTAGACAGGGAGTCAGACGGCCAGATAGACAGAGATACAGTGAGACAGACAAGCAGGGAGAGAAACAAGCAGACATTGATGCATTGACACATAGGCAGAAAGAGAGAGAGAGAGACAGAGAGAGAGAGAGATACTCCTCAGTTTACATACAGTTGTGATTGTCTGATCTAAACCGAATGCAGACCTCAGACACATTGCGCTCAGTTTAGCTCAGCTGTTATCACTCTGTGTCCAAAAGTACCCAGACACCACTCTTCAGGAGCTGTGCCTGCCACTTTCAGTGTCATCCATAATGCACTGGGCACACTGCACTCACACCCAATGCCAAGAGTCCACCAGAGATAGGGTGACCAGACGTCCTCTTTTACCCGGACATGTCCTCTTTTTAGACTTAAAAAAAATGTCTGGGTGGAATTTCACAAACGTCCGGGATTTTGTTTTTCTAGAACTTACATAGAACTTCGAGAAGCGTTTCATTCACAAACTAGTCCCGCCCTCCCCTACTCCATTTGGTTTGCTTGAGTGAGAAGGGGGAGTGGTGAAGTAGCCCAAAATCCTCGGATTGGACGGTCTGACTGTAGAGCTACCGTTATTGGTCGATAACCTTTTCTGTAAACATTTAATTGGTCAGTCTGCACATCAGCCGTCGTCCACCCCACCCAGGGGGACGTGTCCTCTTTTTCACCATCTCAGATCTGGTCAACCTAACCAGAGGGGTATAAAACCCACTGGCACTGGGCCTTGGAGCTGTGGAGAGATTCCAGAGTTCCTCTGGGACAAGCTGAACCAGAGTTTATGACCCAAAACTAATCATCCATCACCAGCACCTGACCTCACCAATGCTTCTATGACTGTGTGCAATCAAATCCACACAGCAATGTTCCAAAATCTAGTGTAAAGCTTTACCAGAAGTGTGGAGATGGATCGTAAACAATATTTCAGATAAAGTGGCCACTGAATGGAAGTACCATGTAGGTGTTTCCGATAAAGTGGGCACTGATTGAAAGTACAGGGGAGGTGTTTCCAGTAAAGTGGCCACGGACTGGCAGTACAAAGTAGGTGTTTCCAATAGAGTGACCAGTAAATATACTACATTAAAGCCCATGGAAAGCTGATGGTAGCTCACTAACCTCTTCCACCACGGCCTGGATGTTAGCTCTGAGAGGAACGAGGGAACAAACCACACACAGTGTCCAGAAAAGGAAGAGGAAGAGTGAGGAACGGCATCCCTTCATCCTCTCCAGGTGAATCACACACACAGCTAACACCTGGGGACACAGCAGAAAACAACACACACCGTTACACACCGGAGCAGAGAAATCACAGAATGAATGACAGTGGCGTCACTCACAGCATAAACAATGCAACGGCAGTGCACTCTTAAAAATAAAAGTGCTACAGCGGGGTCTAAAAGGGGAAGAAGCCTTTAAAGGTTTAAAGGGAATGTCTACAACTGTGGGGAACTGCAGTTCTCTATGGTTTGTTTACGCTCAGAAGCTCAGCATCTTTTAAGGTGGAACACAATTTTTAAGAAGAAAAACAACAACGTCTGTACGTTTTTATTCACTGTTTAAACTACCACAGAAACTCATTTATAACTCGACTTGTTTAGCTTTGTAGCGCTGTCAGCAATGCATTTAGCCGTCTCCCGAGTTTGGAGACATTTCTTAAATGATCTGAAACAGACACGAGGACCTCAGCATTGCTCAACACTTAATGTTCTCTAGCCTCAGCTGTGAAATGTTTAGGTGTGGTGCCATGTACAGTAACAGTACAGTGTATGTTTGTGTGTGTGTGTTTAGACTGTGGTCAGACAGAAGCATTAACTGACCGGTCAGACCCAGAAAAACAGACTTTCACTGACCACGGGAGAAAGAAGCTTATTTATACTAATCACTTTTAGACCGAGCTGCCTGTCTGCACAGCACCCAGACACAGACATCAGCACACACACACAAACACACACACACACACACACATACACACACACACACCGTCTTTAACACAGTATCCCACATACATAGGGTTTTTCAAAGATCACTATTCAAAACACATCACTTCCACACTCTCAGAAATACACGACACACAAGTCTGATTAAATACTGATCTTCTACTTTATAGTAGAATCATTACTGTTACATACTGAATAAATAACTAATATACACTGTATGTCCAAAAGTTTTTAGTTTATATGGGGTGCTCTGGAGCAGCTGCACATGAGCCTAAAATGAGCATAACCTGTCCCAAGCACAAGCTACAGCCTCTAGGATGGGAGGGGGGAAACTTTTCAAGATGGGTAGTGACCATGGCGGCCATTTTGAAGTCAGCCATTTTGGATCAAACTTTTGTTTTTCAATGGGAAGAGGGTCATGTGACACATCAAACGTATTGGGAATTTCACAAGGAAAACAATGGTGTGCTTGGTTGTACTGTAACTTTAGTAAATATGAGTTATTTACAAGTTTCTGACCACTTATAAAATGTGTTCAAAGTGCTGCCCATTGTGTTGGATTGTCAATGCAACCCTCTTCTCCCACTCGTGGGCCAGTTGAATGGACCCCAAGGTCTCCTGATCTGACCCTCTTAGACTTTTATCTTTGGGGTCATCTGAAGGCAATTGTCTATACAGTAACTACAGATACTGGAAACCTGTGCTAGCATTTCTCCTGCTGTGTTGCTATCATTAACAGGAAGTTAATATCATCAACCATTCCCATTTTATTAAGGTGTATCCATATAAATGGCCCACGCTTTAGAAGGGTAGCTGCTGTTACTGAAGCAAATTGGGAAAAGACTCCTAATTACAGCCCTTCTTCTTCTCAGAATGGGGGAGCTGGGTAAAGGTTTGAGGACATGGTGTGCTGTAGTGTAGTCTGTGTGTTAGTATGAGAGTGAAAAAAGAAGGTATGAAGGTATTTAAGGAGGTAAAAATGAAAAGAGATCAAGAGAAAAGAAGAAGAAAATGAGCATTACCGTTGTGAGGCTGCGGATGATGGGGCTGAGGAGGAAAACCATGTTATGCTCGATCTCTCTGCTTCTGTTCACCAGAAGATAAACCAGCTCCAGCAGTCCAAAGGAGGCCAGACACAGTCCCAGGACCTGTATCCCCATGAGATCAGGGGGGTCATGACACGAGACTGTCAAGATTGGTCTGTGTTGTATTTGTACACTGCCTTTAGCTTACTCGGGGAATACAAACAAGTAAAGGATTTACCTCACAGAGATAACTATAGCATAATATTAGAATTAGCTATCATAAGCTAAACTAAGATAAGCTGAGATATGATAAATTAACGTTATTAATCCTGAAAGAAATAGCTCTCTCTGTGCGTGTTATGACTCTGTGTTGAGCTGTTAGTTAACAATAAGGGTTGACGTAGTAGAGGTTAGAACCTTTGTTTTTGTGTGTGTGTTTGTGTGTGTGTGTGTGTGTGTGTGTGTGTGTGTATTAGAGACTCACGGTCTTAGTGAAGCAGAATCTGGAAACAGAGATGTGCCCATGGTTGTGGAGTATAAGGTAAAGGAAATGTAATGGAGCACAGATCCATAGATAGAGACAGGGGAACCACACCAGAACTGTGTGCTGGAAACATTGAGTCAGGTCCGGGTTCGGGGTGAACCACGTCAGGTTCCAGTCCTAACACACACACACACACACACACACAGAGTAAAACATTAGGACACTTCTGGTCAAATTACATGCTGTGTTTGTGTTGAGTGTCTATGTGTAAAATGAGTGACATATTTTAATACACAATTAACTCCCACTCAGTTCTCAGCCGGTGACTCAGGAACATAGTTTTGTTTTACAGATAAAGCCCAGAGGCTCAGGGAAATATCTCAGTATTAAAAAGCAGCTGGTATTGACCACACACCCCACACTGTATTAACATTTACAGTAACCATTCTGTCTTTCCTTTTCACTTCCCAGAAACAAAGAATATTTGGCCGAGACGTGGCACATCTGCAGTTTTCTTATGGCCCACATTTGGCCTGGAATGAAGGCATGGACTCTGTGTGAGTCTGGCTACATCAACTCAGACACAGCTCCAACATATATGAGCTAGCTGTGGACATCTGGCCCATATCCGGCCCACGCAACACTCACCAGTGTCCTAAGTGAGCCGAAGTGCAAAATACGAGACAGATTTGTTCCAAATGTGTCTGTTATCTGGGATCACTCCACCTGCAAACACACGGCCAACCATCAAAAGCCACCCTGCTATAATTTGGAACCCGAGTTCTCTTGCTTTTGCTTTTAAGGCAAACAAGGGGATTAAAATAATGCTGCAGTTTAGAGACTAGGTCTAAACCAAGAGTGATTAGATGGATTATCGACTTATTTAATTAAGCTCTTGAACACTAGGGGACTGCATGTGGATCAGTTCCTCACTCACAAACTTTAGAGTCAGAATCAATCGCATTATAATTAATAAAATTCACGGAACATGATACTGAATATGTAACAGTAGATAGTGGGTATTTTATAGTGGGTAATGAATAATTTATACAGAATCCTTCATAAGAGATACTGAATAATCAACAATTTAACCTGAATAATTCATAGAATCTGTCAAAAATTCCTAAAGGACACTCCAAAATTTACAGCGAGTACTGAATAATTAATATTGGATACGTAATAATTCACAGTAGATACTGAGTAATTCACAGCAGATACTGAATAGCTCATAAGAGATACTGAATAATTAACAGAAGAAACAACTGTAATTAGGGCGGCACGGTGGCGCAGCAGGTAGTGTCACACAGCTCCAGGGGCCTGGAGGTTGTGGGTTCGATTCCAGCTCCGGGTGACTGTCTGTGAGGAGTTGGTGTGTTCTCCCCGTGTCCGCGTGGGTTTCCTCCGGGTGCTCCGGTTTCCTCCCACAGTCCAAAAACACACGTTGCAGGTGGATTGGCGACTCGAAAGTGTCCGTAGGTGTGAGTGTGTGAGTGAATGTGTGTGTGTCTGTGTTGCCCTGTGAAGGACTGGCGTCCCCTCCAGGGTGTATTCCCGCCTTGCGCCCGATGATTCCAGGTAGGCTCTGGACCCCCCGCGACCCTGAATTGGATAAGCGGTTACAGATAATGGATGGACAACTGTAATTATAGTATTTACCGAATAATTTATAGGAGATACTAAATAGTTCATAGTGGATACTGAATACTTAATATAACAATTCTAAAAAAGAGCATATTAAATAAAGTTTTTAAATGTATAATAATTAAATAAAAATCCTTTCATTTAAAATATTTAAAAGTGCCCAGTCTTTAAAGGGCAGAAAACAATAAATGACCTTGTGTTTGTCTTTGTGAACTTATGACCTCAGAGGACTGTACAGAGTCATGAATCAGAAGGTGTGAGTATCCAAAACCACGGAGATAAATACAACAGAGTCAGAGCTACTGAACCAAACCTCAGAGGCCAGCCACAGTGAAACAGACAACACTAAACACCATCAAGCAGATCTTAAAGGGCCAGTATCTTACATTCTTCCTTTATTTTCTTTTCCTCCTGAGGTCCAGTTGTGATGTTTGCGTGGTTTATGCAACAAAAACATTTTCCCATGACCATTCCCTTACCCACTCATTATCTTTTACAATAAACTGGATGTTTTCACCACATAAACCACAAAAATACAATAACAACCTCTTAGCAACACCATAGGAATCACCTGGGATACCACAGGAACTGCCTAGCAACAACCTAGCAACCAGATGGGATGCTAGAGTATAGAAAGAGCTTACCAACCACCTAGGACACTACAGTGTAGAAATAGCAATCAACTGGGATGCTATATAAGCCGCATTGAAAAAACCTTAGAATATTCTAGCTACAACATAGCTACCACCTAAGATACTACAGCAAATGCCTAGCCAAACCTCAGCAAATACCTGAGATACCACTGCAGCTACATAGCAACAAATCAACGACATACTAACAGCCACCTGGAATACCATAAAAACCACCTGGCAACTCCATAGCAATCACGTCTAAAATGATAGTAACAAAATGGGAATTGCTTATGCAGTGCAATCAGCCTGCGTTATGTTCAGAAAAAGTTTTCTTGTTGTTTAAAGTGCCTTTAAGATGGCAACATATAAATGTCTTGTCTGATTGGATTTCCTATAGTTTGAAAGCACTGTACTACGCAATAATGAATTATAAACCAAGGATTATGCAATACCAAAAAATAAACCAAGGAGTGACACTGAGTTATTTACTGGACAGAGTTGCTGAAACAGCTCTTTGGGTTGTTGGGTAATCCAGGATTAGGTCACACACACACACACACACACACACACACACACACACAGACCTGCTGGACCCTGACCCAGAAGAGCCAATAAACACCAGCACAAGGCCTTTGAGGTGAAATATCTCTGTCAAGGCAATGAAGATAACAGTAATGTATGCTAATATCTCTTTAATTTTCATTGTACAAGTGACACGTACAAGTTTTTGTCATCACAAACCATTGTGAAATGCTAACGTCATCCTGGTAATGTTAAACCACTAACATTATACGGCTAACACTTATTTATTAGCAAAAATAACATAGCTTAGGAACTGGAAACTCAAAATGGACCGCCTTACACATGTGTGTGCCTATATCCCTTGTGGGGAAAAAAGTATACTTAAATTGTGCTGACATAGTTATGTAATTACATTATTTTGAAACCACAAATTTGTGCTAAACCACTACTAATATGTAATTTAAAATTATATTAAATTACACTTAAAGTATGCTGAGTATACTAATCATAGGTTATTTTCACCATAACTTCTAATACCACTGAAATCTCTAAGAGAACTCTAAAAACACATTAAACTTTTGCTTAAATTATTAATAAAATATAAGATATTAAATAAACTTAAAAGCCACTAATACAAACAAATAAATAGATATTGTTAAAATAAAAGTCTCAAATAAGAATGAAGCAGTAACATAATATACAATGATATATAGTCTTACAAATTACAATATGTAATTAAACTGACTTTTACTACACTAAGCATATAAATATACATTAACTGTATTAGAAGCGTGGTGAAAATAACATGACAAATATACTCAGTATATATTAAGAGTAAATTAAGCATATTAGTATTGATTTAATACAAATGATCAGTTTCAAAATAACATACATACATCAGCACAATCTATGTATACTTTCTGTTTTTCACAAGGGATGGGCCGCCCAGCTGGGGAGCAGCAAGTTCTGTCCAGGGGTTAAAAATTGACTTCACGTGTGGTCCCCCTCCATTATCAGTGATAGGCCCAGGCTGAGTTAAACATAGGGTCCATTGGAGCTGAACTCTGCCCACTTTGGGCCCATGTGGACTCCAGAATTACAGGGTTGCCCATGTTTATACACTCTCAGAAAAAAGGTACAGTAGAGGTACATTATTGGTCACTAACTGGACAAACTGTGTAAATGTACCTTTAAAGATACAACAGTGTTTAAAAATCAAGTTTTGTTCCTTAAAGGTACATTACATTCTCTTCTCCGGAAGAAGAGATAAATATTTGCAATCTTTCATTATAGAACTGTGTCATATAAAGATGAAAGAGATGAAACGGGGCGTATGAAATCAAAACAAATTTAACATCTACAATTATAATAAATTAAGGTATAATTATGTTCCCTAATTAAAGGTACAGTATATGTACCCTTGATGGTACCACCACAGAGACAGCAAAAGGTACCACCTCAGTGACAAACTTTCTGACAGTGTACTGAACACCCTCATTACAAGAAATGTCTACAGACTTTGGGACAGAGGCTTTAGGAGAACTCTGTGTTCAGGTGCACTGGTTACAGAACATGCGCGCGCGCACACACACACACACACACACACACACAGTCTTAGCACACTGTTTTATTAATACAGTAAACATCATATAAAGTTCATAACACACACACATACTCCTAGCACATTGTATTAAAATGAGTACAAAACATAAAATTCAGAACACATGCACGCACACAACACACACACACACACACTCCTAGTATCAATACACTGAATGCCATATAAAGAACACACACACATTACTAACATACTGATTTATTAATACATTTCATACAGAGTACAGAACACACACCCACATGTGTTTTCATGCATTGTGGGGACAGTATGCTGATTTTCATGGAGGTTTAATAACCTTAAACCTCAGCTCAGTCTTATGATTTACATGGACCCTAATCCTGACCCTAAACCTTACTCTATTCCTAATCTTCACCTTAAGTACTACTAGCCCAAACTAACCCTTACCCCACCCCTAACACAAGTTTCACCTAATACACACACACACACATACAGAGAGACGCACACAAACCCAAACTCCACATGCACTGTAGCCCTGTTTACTCAGTGCTGTAATCTGAGGTGAATGAGGGCAGCCAAGCAACTCAGCAGTTTTCCCGAAAGAGCCCCACTTTCAAAGAGCCCCCGCTCTGAGAAAACTGTTAACACACACCACAGTTCTGTGCAAAAGTCTTAGGCACCTAAGATTATCATCATTTAAAATAATTTATCTTCTCAATATGCGCAACGAAATTGAGCAGCAATCCAATTGGCACTTACACAAACAATAAGTAAACCCCCACAATATGTACACATAAATGTAAAAAAGACCTTAAATATAGACAATATATACACACACACACATATATATATATATATATATATAGCCCCAAGTGGGCCCCTTGAACAGTGGTGGTTATTCTGTCCCTCTGTGTGCTTGTGTTTATGAGTGATGTGTGTTGTAAGTGTTTGTGGCAGATTTTAATGCCTTTATGACCAATATTGGGGGCTCTCATTTAAAGCATAGGTTAGGTACACTGCGCATTCGTGCTTGCAGCTGAAACCTATTTCAGACCTCACCCGGCAACAAGAAATCCTGTTTTCTGATTGGCTGATAGGTTTGCTAATTCAAGACAGCAGTAGGAGAGCAAAGTAATCTGCTTTTGACTCGTTTGTAGGATTAATTTCTGTGCAGTGAAGTTAATCATTCCTCAGTGGGAGAAATGTCATGTGTGGTGTGTGAACTTGTTGGAATGTGTGTTGCTCATTTGGGAGTTGTGTACATAATTACATTAAAAAGAAAACCATAAATACAGTAAAAGTAAAAGGATTTTTTTGTAGTAGCTGTGCCAGGAAAATAAAGTGTGTTTCAAAATGTTCTCCTTAATCGTATGATTTTTTAAAATCAACAGCACTCTTGATTTAATATAATGACGTATTTATTAACTGATATGAATTGCATTAATCAGGATTGTGTTACTCCTTACTGCAGTAACAGCCTCTAATCTTCTGGACAGAATTTACACTGTAACATTTTTGTGAGGATTTGATAGCATTCAGACACAAAAATATGAGTGAGGTCATGCACTGATATGGGATGGCTAGTACTTGCACTCCAACTCAGGTACTGGATCTCAGCCTTTCAGTCTGACTTCGTCAGGGGTGCCGTCAAAAATATTCTGACGTTGCTGACATAAAAAATGAGAGTGACAAAACTTTGAAAATGGGGTATGCTGTGAGAACAATGGTGTGGCCAGAAATAAAACTGGCAGAGAGGCCTGAATAATTTCAACTCCATAGCATTTACAGCCAGTGGTGCAGGAAAAAGTGTGTGCTCGCTTTAGTTTTTTGATGGGGGTGACGCACTTTACACGCTTCACAAAAACAAAGCTGTGGCAGTGTCCCGTGCGATGAATTAACAGTGGATGACTGGGTGGGCCTTGGTCTTGTTTGGTCATGTTTGGACCTGTTGGACCTGTGGCCATGCTCCTGAGTCAGAAATTTCCAAGGATAAAGTAATTTTTTTAAATGTATGTATGTTTAAACTCTCAGAAAATGCTCACTGCTGTGGTACCTTCAAGGGAACATGTTCAGTACCTTTAGTTAGGGTATTTTATTGTAATTGCAGATTTTAAATTTGTGTTGATTTTATACACCCCATTTCATCTCCAGGACTTTTATTCTGTTCTTTTTGACACAGTTGTATAATGAAAGATTACACATATCCCCCTCTCCTTCTGGAGATGAGAATTTAATGAATCTTTAGGGAGCACAACTGGATTTTAACACCACTGCTGTACCTTTAAAGGTACTGTTTGTAGCTTTAGTGACAATAATGTACCTCTAACATACATTATTTCTGACAGTGTCAGTGCCTGTGTGTGTGTGTGTGTGTGTGTGTGTTTATACTTTATTATACTTTAAATGTTGTATATTATACTTTACATTTTGTATATTATACTTAAAGTTTTATATACTTTAAAGGATGCCATGATCCAAAAAAAAGGTTGAGAAATGTTGCTCTAGAGAACACAGTTCCATGCTGGGTGATTTATAGTAGTTGTAGTTTGTGGTTATCGTAACTGTGATCTTACAGAGCTGAGGTCAGACTGGCTGGTGATCAATCAACACCCAGAGAACATTCTTATGTTGTAAACCTACCTTTGCACAAGTGTGTGTGTGTACTGCTGCTATAAGGGAATCTGGACGTGTGTGTGTTTGTCTGTGCCAGTGCAGGAGTCCAGATTGCGGCCTGCTGCTATTTTGGAATCAAGGTTAGAAATGACACGTTCCTCGTAAACACAGTTCGATCAAATGTCTGCTTAGTCCAACTGAGGTCAGTCCTCGGACCCCTGTAGGTTTTTAACATGCATTAACATGCCATGTTTCAGTGACTTCCAAAAACCTGGGGTCACCTACACTTCTCAGAAATCAAATAAGACAACAACGAGATTCAGGTAGGCTGGATCGATGACATCACGGTGAACACACCATACTCTGGGGTCTACAGCCTCCACCTTTAACCCACCTTCAGATAATACACTGATACACTGGCACAGAAAAGCTCAAGGTGGTGTAATCAGGGGGCATAACATGGGGTTCAACGGCGGTGGAGTCGATCAGGACACAGTGTTTGTGGACATGTTAAATATCCCTGTACAACCTTAATATACCACAGTGTTAGCAGACAAACACCATAGATTAGATCAGCATATATGGACAGTGTATAGGTCAGTCATTACATGGTCACCCCTTGCGATAAGCGAAACGTGAATGCACTTATATCATCACTGCACTGCAGTATAATGACATTTGGACTCTGCATTTAACCCATCTGTATCAGTCAACACAAACAATATACACACTTGTGACTGGCGATAGTAAGCACACACACACGTACACACAGCTACGATGGCACACAGGGAGATGCTTTGGGGTTAATTTTAAATCTCGCTGACTTTCCAGTTAAACCTGGTTCAGCAGCAAAAATTCTTGGTGTCATAATTGACCCGGATTTATCATTTGATCAACACATAGGTAGTATCACTAGGACAGCTTTTTTATATCTTTGCAACATTGCTAAGATTAGAAATGCCTTATCCCTGCAGGACGCAGAAACATTAGTACATGCTTTTATTACTTCAAGGCTTGACTACTGTAACGCACTACTGTCAGGATGCACCAGCAGCAATTTAAGAAAACTTCAACTAGTTCAAAATGCTGCAGCCATGGTCCTCACTAAAACTAGAAAATTTGAACATATCAGTCCAGTTCTATCATCACTTCATTGGCTGCCTGTATAATTCTGCATCGACTACAAAATTATGTTACTAACATATAAAGCTCTACATGGGCTCGCTCCTGAATACCTTCAAGATACCATTTCCTATTATGAGCCTCCACGTTTACTCAGATCACAGAATACTGTTTTTTTAATAGTTCCCAGAATTCAGAAGGCCTCAGCTGAGGGAAGAGCTTTTTCTTATAAAGCCCCTCAACTCTGGAATGATCTTCCAGAAAATGTTTGGGACTCAGACACAGTCGCAATCTTCAAATCTAGGCTAAAATCTCATTTGTTTAATTTATCTTTTGGTAGTTAATGCTCCCCCATAGATAAAGGCGGCAGATGCAGGGGGTCCATGGACACAGGGAATTATAGTAACCTGAGACGCTGGTGCTGTCTTCCCGCCTCTTTCCGTCGTCTGTCTTTCTGGTTCTCTCCTTTTAGTTAAAGCTGTCATAGTCAGATCTGTCGGAGTCATTAGCCACACTCTGTAAATGTTCACATTATCTGCTTTACAAACACTAAACAGTTCAAAACTAATTCCATCCCTTTACCTTTTTCAGAGTAAACGAGTAACTGCCCACCTGTCCGTCTGGACACTGATGGATGACTGTTGAGATCCTCCTCCACGCCTCAGACCAGCTGCCAACACTCAAGCAACCACCAAGCACTTTGAAGCTGCCCCTACACTGAAGTTCTCATGAACTCCTAACTATTATCACCAGTAGATTGACCAGAGGAGGATAGGTCACCCTTGTGAGCCTTGGTTCCTCCCATGGTTTCTTCCTCAGCTGAGGGAGTTTTTCCTTGCCACTGTCACCCCTGGCTTGCTCACTTGGGGGGGTTTTACATTTCATGTCAAATCTTTGTCTTACTGGAATTCTGTGAACCTGCTTTGTGGCAACATCAGTTGTAAAAAGCGCTATACAAATTAATTTAATTTAATTGGAACCTCGTTCAAGGGCACATCAGCGGTGATTATAACAAAGTAGAAAGTTTCGTTCCTTCACTCCACCCCCACTGCTATGCTTCTCCACGGTGGAACACAGTTGTTCTTAATGAAACATCTGTGACACCCAGGACCCCACAGCAGCATTCTCCAGCCCTGTTCAGAACGTCTGCTTTCAGCACCCATTCCTTTAAATGATAATGAGCTGCTCACTGTTCACCCCGACCCTGAGCGCACATGAATGAGGAGCAAGAGCAGAAGCTCTTTTTAGCCGTTTTCGCTCAGCTCTCTTTCTTCTCCGTTCTCGCTTTCTCCGTTTTTACTCAGTGCTCTTATTTTTGTTCTAGTCCTTGTCTTTATGTTCTCACATAAGTACACTGCTCATTCCTGTTAAATCAGGAACAATAATTAAATATGGAGCAAAAAATTATATCTCAATCGTTTATTTACAACTGGCAAGTGTTGACTGTGGTAAGGCTGACCTAAAGATAAATGGAGGGTTAATTACTGCAGATGTTATAAGTCTGGGTTATATTTATAATTTAATGTTATATTAATAATAAAAATTATATTTATATAATTTTATATAATATATAATTATATTTTATAATAAAAATGTAATAAATTATTCCCTAGTAAATGATGCCTATGAGTCTAATCCACCAATGAGATCTTCTGTTTTAGCATCTTTACCTTTACATATAATATTATGTGTGCAATAATTATTTTACCTTTTTATTTAATGCATAATTGTATATCAGAATGCAAATATTCTCATGCTCTTTTGTTATTTTATGGTAATAGGTGTTGTAAAGAAAAACATAAATAAACTAAAAATGAAGCATTAGTACCTTACATTCCCGATTGTTAACATTGAAATCCCCATTTTTAAATCATCTAAATCAAATCTCACACGCACTTTGGTACTTTTGAATACAATATTAACCCCAGGAACAGAAAAAATCCATCACATGCTTCTGCAGTGCTTTTTCCTTATGGAGCTCTTAACAAATGCAGCACCCAATAAATTCTTCACTCGCTGTTTTCACACTACTTAATTTTTAGGATATTTTTTGTTGAATAAAATGACAACTGTGATTTTTAATACTACACAAAATCTACATCCCTTTGACTCAGACCTGTGCCACTAAAGTGACACTGAGCTTGGGAAAAACACTATAAAATAACACATTGTTATATTATGATTATTATTATTATTATTATTATTATTATCATCATCATAATTATTATTATTATTATTATACAGCAGCTGTGTGCCTACGCTGTGGGAGTATTTCTCATCCAGACGAACAGGTTTGTGTACATAACGACTGGACAGGTTTAAACAGCTGAAAGGCTTTTGAGCTGATGAATGCTGACATCACAACAACAGAGAAAAAGTTCAGCCTTTGGCTCCATTCCTAAAGCAGGGGGCAGATGCTCCTTCAGTTCTGGGGCTTGTTTTTGGAAAAGAAAAGTGACACACTGCTCTCTGTTTCATTAGCAAATCTGTTGCCAATTGATGCAGTACACATCGTGTTTATTGCCACCGGATTGACACACCATTGGACCTGAACGCCTGCATGAAGCCCAACGGATCAGAAGCACAGAAGAAATAGTAACTGGGTGTCCCCAAACTTTTGATGTGTATAGATGAAAGCAGATCTTTCATGTTTTAACATGAGTTTTGAAGGTGGAGTCAAACTGAAGGAATTCCCGGGGGACTCCGGACTAAAGTGAAGGGAGAATTTTCAGATTTTTTTTTTACTTCATTCTGAGAGTAAACATTGTATTCACACGGTGAAATACTGTATGCTGTAGTGTACAGCGCAAGAGCCAGGTGGATACTTGATGAGTATAGTGTACAGTGGAAGAATACAACATAGTCAAATCGATACTCAGAACTTCTAATAAACATAATATTGTCTATATCAGTTATAGTGGAAGAGTAGAAGAGTGTGGTGTATAATAGAAGCGTATAGCATATAGTGGAATAGTATAGAATATAGTGTATAATGACAGAGTATAGCGTATAGTGGAAGCATATAGCATATAGTAGAAGAGTATAGCGTATAGTGGAAGCGTATAGCATATAGTAGAAGAGTATAGCGTATAATGGAAGAGTATAGCATATAGTGGAAGAATATAGCATTTAATGGAATAGTATAGAGTATAGTGTGTAATGGAAGAGTTTAGCATATAGTGGAAGCATATAGCATATAGTAGAAGAGTATAGCGTATAGTGGAAGCGTATAGCATATAGTAGAAGAGTATAGCGTATAATGGAAGTGTATAGAATATAGTAGAAGAGTATAGCATATAGTGGAAGCGTACAGCTATAGTGAAAGTGTATGGTAGAATATAAGGGCACAGTAAGAACACAGTATTAAAATATAATGTAAGTGTACTGCATATAAGTATTTGTGTTTCTTATTGTTGTTTATCACCCTAAGGGTGGTCTTGGCTGCTCCAATGATCTGAGATAGTGTTTATAAACACACTCTGTGTTACAGTATGTTTGCCTGAGGACACTCAAAAGCATATTTCTCCACTTTCCCACAAACCAGAGCTAGTACAGTGGCGTATTTACAGTGTTTCAGCTTCACAAACAATGTGTCGACTGTCGGTCAGTGAATCAGTGTTCGAAAATTCATGACTCACAGAATCAGACTGTTATAAAGTTTAAAAACACTCTGATCCATTCCAGTAATATTACACACACACACACACGCACACACACACACGTACACTCAAATCTAGCCTACCTGATCTCCCCAGTGTCTTTGAATTCATACTCTAATTGTTGTTTACAATACATTAAACAGTTAAAGTGCTGACTGATTATGTTATTACAGAGGCCTCTTATTACTGTTAACACTATTAATGGGGGAGTTTACCATAATTCACACAGATTTATCCACCTATTTACATTCATTAATTTGTCCACATCAAACACACATATGCTCCACACACTCCCTGGTTTCCCTTACACCCTCACACTCTTAGACAAACATTCATTGTGGTGGTATCTTTCACTGTCTCTGTGGTGGAACCCTCAAGGCTACATCATAGTGCCTTTTAATTAGGAAACATTATTGTACTGTAGTTTATTTTAATTATACAAAAGTGGGGATAATTTGGAAATGTAAATTAAATTGAAACTCAAATCTGTGTTTTTTTAAACTGAGAAATGCACAAAGAATATATCCCAATGTCACTGAACAACATGATTGTGTTTTTTAAGTTGCAGTGATTTTATACTTCCAGTTTCATCAAACTTTTATTTTGTATTACTTTTTTAAAACTGGACTGTTATAAAACATTTTATTATTATTATTATTATTATTATTATTATTATTATTATTATTATTATTATTATAACATTTATTCATCTTTAGTTATGGAGAAGATAAAACAGTAATCCTTTAGGGAACAGAAGTACTCATTTAGACCCCTACTGGACCTTTAAAGGTACATTTACATTGTTTGTACGTTAAGTGAACAAAAGATTTGGCAATAACTGAGGAAACGGGAGATAATGGGAAGGATCTGTGGTCTTGGTTTTGCGATTCCACAGCCCACAACAACAGACACTCTGTTTTTTAATGCCTCGTTTTTATGCGAAGATCTTTGCAAGAGATGGATGTCAACAATTCACTGAATGCGCACAGATGGTAAAATGTGCACAATTATAAAATAAGGTGAACTTCCCCTTTAAGAATACCCTGTAACTACTATGAATTATTCATAATCTACTATTTTATTATTTATGTATTTACTGTTCATTGTTTTGTACCTGCTCTAATTGATTAAGTATGCAGTATGATTTATTCCCTCTTCACTGTGAATTATTCAGTGTGTCTCTTACCACACACTGAACATAATTTTCTAATAATAAATTACAGAACATACGCTGTGTATTTGGTTCTGTTGATTTATTATTTTAGTAATATTGTTCAGTGAAAAACCAACACCAACATGATTTGCCACTGAACCCAGATGTAGTCGATCAGCTTTGAGTTAGAATTTTGCTTCATTACTTTAGAACAAATGCTGCAAAGCTAATGTTGCTAATAAACACTGGAAGCCAATAGTCATCCATTAAGCCCAAACTGCTGTAGCCCAAATATTCCTTTAACTCAAAGTTAGGGCAGAGCAGAAACAAATATTTAGAGGTTAGCACATTTTTTTAAATGAAGCAACAACAAAAAATTATAGTTCACTGCAAAAATTCACTGCATGTTTATATATGCATCGTTCTCTTGGGACTCACCCAGAGAGGGTCCAGGCCGCTGAGGGTACAGAGGTCATCCATCCAGAATCTTATCTTCTCTTCTCTTCTCTTCTCTTCTCTTCTCTTCTCTTCACAACACACTTTGGCTACTCTATGTGTTCCACAGCTGGGAATCTCCTTTATTCTCTTTTTTTATTATTTTGTCTCTCGTTTTCTCTCTCCCTCCCTCTCTTTCTTGTTTCAGTTTAATTTTGTGCAGCTGTTCTGTTTAAGACTCCCTCTCTTTTCTATTTCCTTCTCTCCTCCTTCTGAAGGTGTGTGCAAGATATGACCCTATTGGCTCATCTCTCTCTCTCTCTCTCTCTTTATCTCTCTCTGTCTCTCTCTCTCTCACACACACACACACACACACACTTTCGCTTTTTATTCTCCCTCTGTCTCACGTGTGCCAGAGGCCGCAACACCACAGACACAAAAGCCACACCCACAAAACACTCATACTCTCCCAGGTTCAACTCCCACCTTCCTCTCTGTCACTCTTGCTCTGTCTCTCTCTTACATTTTCTCTCCCACAGTCTCTCTGTCTCTATGTCCCCTTCTCTCTCTCTCTCTCTCTCTCTTTCTCACTCACTCACTCACTCACTCACTCACTCATTCACTCTCCAAAAACAGTACCTGACCTTTCTTATATCTATGTGGCTAAAAGCTATCAAATCCTCACAGAAGTGTTGGTCACAGTGGGATTGGGTGTCACTCAGAAGATGAACAGTTGTCTGACAGTTAAAACCTCTGCATGTCCAGTTCAGAACTTTTACTGCACTCTATGGACAAAGAGCCATGTGTCAGATGAGGGTCCACGCAATTCCTTTCCCAGAATCCTCAGTGTCACCTCACTGAGCATGAGCATGAGGTCTGAGGAGTAGTGGTGCAACTGACCATTCCTAGATCCAGGCAATTTAGCTATAGTCTCACATGTATGAGCAGCGAGCGACAATAGAGTTCAGGGTGCCCAAGTCAAATAATAAATTAGGTTACAAAATAAAATGAATGAATATATGCTCAATGTTATATACAGATACGGAGACACATGAAGCCTTCTATGTGTACTCTGTGTTCATTTCACCTGTATTTGTTCTCTGAAAATGCACGAATAAGGACACAATGGAGCAGAACCACTGGACATCAGGGAGGGGTGTGTGTATGTGTGTGTGCCCGTGTGTATGTTTGTTATATGTGCATGTGTTAAATCAAGACCCAAGCCTTCAGTTAAGGCCATAAACATCAGCAATACCTTAAGCAAAAACAAATATACTAATTTATGTTAGCGCCCCTATGGAATTCTACTACTATATTAGCGTTAAGCTAACGGCACATTGCATTAACTTCTGTAATTGTTCTAAGTTAAGGGTCAATCCTGAATTTTAATCAGCTCTGACTAATTCAGGCTTTAATACAAGTTCAGTTCACAATCTGGGTTAAGGCCTTCAGTGCAGCACTATTCTCACACACAAACAGCTAACAGACACAGGGCGTAGGTATGTATCCATTCCATGATACTGTATAAAACACAGTGAGTGGATGTAGTTGTGTGTGTATATGTCTGTTTATGTGCATATGTACAGTATGTGTGTGCATTTTTATATGTGTGGGCATGCATGCACATGTGTGTGTGTATATATATATATATATATATATATATATATATATATATATATATATATATATATATATATATATATATATATATATATATATATATATATATATATATATATAATGTGTGTGTTTATGTGTGTGTGTATAATGAAGTGTCTGTGTGTAAACAGTGTGTTGTTGGGAGAACACTTTAAACTGAATCTCGTCGCCATAATGTCTCCTGTGTGGAGAATTAATGTGGACCCTGTGGGAGCCGTAAACACAGCGGCTCGACTCCTGCAACCAGCGGCTGACCTCAGCCTCGTGCTGAACGCCTCAGTTTACAGTTCTCAAATCAATAGTTCATGTTTACATTTTCAGTTCATGTCCTTGGTCGTATTACGCTCAGTTTATTGTGTCATTATGAACAAAAAGTGTCATTCTTTCTTCTAGGTAACTTCTTAGCCTCATTCAGCCGGTCCTTACTGGCCATAGCTCATATTCTAAATCAGAGTAGAATATGAGCTCTCTATGTGCTCCAGGTCTCCTGTCATAGTAGAAATGAACCACACAAGCCCCACATCAGCAGTCTCCCCGTCTAAACAGCCCTGTTCAGAATGACCACTTTTAGTGTCCTTTAAATGATAAAGCTCCCAGAACTTTTTTTAGCAGTTTTCACTCAGTTCTCTTTCTTCTTAATCAGTGCTCTTATTTCTCTGCACTCGTTGTGTCTGTTTAGCTGCATTTAACCTTGTGTTTGCGCTCTCACATAAACGTAGGTCCAGACTCAGACGACACAGAAAACTAGCTGTGATTTTATCATCATCAATGGGTGCAGTTTAAAACAGTGTCTGAAAACTTCTGGCCAGTGTCTGTTCACTTGCCTGGGGATTTGGGAACTTTACACGACTGTCTGACCAGGCCATGCGTCCGAATGTGAAACAGAGTAAATGAGGTGAAGAAGCGATGGTCTGCTGAATTTTGGTGGAGAAACTCAGTACTGCTACTGGATCATTGCTACAGACACATTTACAGGGTGTGTGTGTGTGTGGTTGGTCTGGTTCTAACCTCAGTAAAACAGGCCCAGGACACTACACTACACTTCCGTTAGCAAAAGGAAACCTCTGTCTAGTCAAAATATGTTGGAACAGTGTTCCTTTGGCTTTGCGTTCTCAGACAGAGTGTAAATATAGAGCCAACAGCAGCAAAGCCACAGCCTTCAAGCAACAAACAATGTCTTAAACCTGCTCATGTTGCATGCAATACGTGTTTGTGTGTGGCAGTGTTCGGCACACTAGATATGTTCATTCATTCATTCATTCATTATCTGTAACCGTTTATTCAATTCAGGGTCGCGGTGGGTCCAGAGCCTACCTGGAATCATTGGGCGCAAGGCGGGAATACGCCCTGGAGGGGGCGCCAGTCCTTCACAGGGCACACTAGATATGGCACAAGCTTTATGCCGGACTCCCTTCCTGACGCAACTCTCTCACTCAACCAGGATCGGGCTCGCACCAGCGGTAGTGGTGGTGAATCTGCTGTGGTCTGCGTCTCTGTCGTGTGGAGAAGAGGAGTTCATATGGACTTCCTCGGTTATCTCACCTCAACCTGATCCAGGTTCATCCAACTCTGGACCAAGCACAGCTGCTGCTGTCACAACACATCAGGCTACGGCAGAGGTTGCTACACGGGCTGTGTCGACCTACACATTGCTTAAAGAGTAGATTTGTTGCAGAAGCATAAACTGACAGTCTGGGTGAGTCTGGCTGTCAACTCAACCACAGCTCCACCTTAAATGGGCCAAATGTCAGGGGTGGTGTGGACCAAATCTCAACCCACACAACATCTTCCACTGTTGTGACTGAGGAGTAAGCACTAAAAGTGACACAGAGTAGGTCCATGTGTATGGGGTTAGACACCCCACAATGACCTGTGTCCCAGTAACAGTCCCTGGACCAATACACACATAGCCCTTTTCCACCAAAAGAACTCTGGCTCTTGGACTGGTCCTGTTCCTGTTCCCCACCCCTCAAGAACCAGACCCCCAAGGTTCCACCAGTTTTAATGGAAATCAAGGATACGTCGCCAGCAGGGGGCGATGTGGGGATTGGGTTCCAGCATCGCTGTGTCTTAATTCAGTTTCAGAGCCAGAGATAAACGGATAGAGTCAGGACAGAGTCATGGTTTATCCACTGTTTACAGCACGGACAGATCAGAGTCACATGATACACATGTGAAAATGAATCAGAGTTCTTAGTCGTCCTGAAGAGCTCATGAACAGTGGAGAAAAGTAGCCCACGCTCCTGGAGTCACATATGGAGCAGGCTCCTGTTTTATTTCCTTTCATTTATTTCTAAATGACCAGAGTCCAGTTCCACTGTGCCATAACACTTTATTTCAGGCTCTGAGCTCTGGAGCTTCTTTATCTTGACTTGCATTGGGACACCCACTGTTCCACTGTTCTTTCGTTCCAGCTGGGAACAAACTGTTCTGATTCAGGATCCAATTTGTGTTGGTGGATATCTACAGAACAGTTCCAAATTAGGTTCACGAAGGTGAACCAAATCATTTCCACGCTGGAAAGGGGCTACCAAAGCTCATGCTTACCTTGAACCCAGTTCGGTCATGTTCATGTTCCCCACTAAGGTATGCAGGGTGGGGTTAATTTTACCCCAGTTAATGTGATGCAACTCAGATTCATGCCTAATAACACCCCTCACCTGTGGCAAACTGCTCCTGTAACTGCTGCTGTTTCTACCTGAGAGTTTCATCTTAGCAACACGGTATTTGGTTGTTTTGTGTTGTTTAAGGTGGTGCCGGACTCTGAAAAAAAATGCTTTGCAGAAAGTAGTAGTTAAACACATCCGTCCCACCCACAGAACAACACCAAAACCATTAAGGACTCTTCATTCAGACGCAGCAGGAGCCTGTAATCGCCCTCAGGTGAGCCCCACTGCTCTTGCTCCTCACGTTCCTGGAGCTTCAGAGGCTCCACAGGGGCTTTTCTTGGAGAAACAATTTTTTAGACAAAAGCCCCAAACGCTCCATTATCTCTTGCCGCTCCTGGCCATGATGTGCAGTAATCTTCTCACACAATGAGAGACGTGTGCGTTCAAGCTCTGAAGAAAAACTTATGGAGAGGACATTGCAACACAATGAGGAGCTTAGACAGGGTACGACGTGCAACGTGGCCAAAGTACTCCCAAGAAAGAACAGCACTGTCTCTTCCCTCAACATCCACAGCTGAGAGGCCCATGAGCAAGACTCAGAACCTCCAACTGTTCCTGGGTTCCAAACAGGGATGGTTAAATGTGTGTGTTCACGGCCCCTAGTGCACTAGTGTGTGTGTGTGTGTGTGTGTGTGTGTGTGTGTGTATGTGTGTGCGTGTGAGTGTGTGTGTTTTCACTGCCACAGATGGATTACATGTGGAAGACACATTTCACAACACAACACACTACAACACAAAATAACACAAAACCCACATCACACCATGTCCCAGTTTTGTTTTGATGCTTAGGGTGAATTCCAGGCTCAAAGCCTGCGGTGCTGGACGTGTTTCTACCTGCTGCTTTGTGCAGCGCTGCAACATCATCAACACACAAACACACACACACCTTAACATCAGACCCTCATTGCAGCAGCAGACAGCAGTCTCCTTCTGGGACAGTGCTGCACCTGCACCTGAGAACGTCTCCAAACCCATCCACCACAAACCTCTCACCATTTACCTACTTACTTCATTCATTCATTCATTGTCTGTAACCTTTATCCAGTTCAGGGTCACGGTGTGTCCTACCCAGATTCACTGGGTCACCTACCAATGTGTGTTTTTGGAGTGTGGGAGGAAACCAGAGCACCCAGAGGAAACCCACATGGACACGGGGAGAACACACCACACTCCTCACAGACAGGGCGGGTGGTGGGGTCTCGAAATTCTATGTAAGCTCTAGAAAAACAAAATCCCGGACATTTGTGAAATTCCACCCGGACATTTTTTAAGTCTAAAAAACATGTCTGGGTAAAAGAGAACCTCTGGTCACCCTATCCAACACACAACTTCCAGGACCCTGCAGCTGTGTGACTGTGTAATTTATTTGTTTACTTTCTTGGTTTACCTTGCTTATAGACTAACTCTATTTACCTTATCTATTTATCTATTCATTTATTTTCATACATATTTTACCTAATTAATTAATTCCTTTATTTGCACAATAATGTATTTTGCCTTATATATTATTTGCTGTTATTCCTTGCTCTCTCTCTCTCTCTCTCTCTTGTTGTCCACTGTGACATTTATTAATGCATGTTCCCTGTCGCCACCTGCTGATCAAACCTAGCTACATTTTACAGCATCTAGAAATAAACCTGAGGATCATGCACCTGTCAACCAGGCTCCACTGACCACAGAGGAGCACTCTGTAGTTCTACAATTACAGACTGTATTTAATATGTTGCTCTGCATACTTTTAGCCCCATTTCCCCCTGTTCTTCACTGCCCAGGACCCCCACAGAGCAGGTGTGATTTGGTGATGGTTCACTCTTAGTACTGCGGTGACACTGACGTCGTGAAGGTTTGCGTTAATTATTTATGCCTGTATATGCGGATATGTTCAACGCGTGTGTGCTTTGCCGCTTTAAGGAGGTGCAGTTTTTAACCGGGTCAAATGTTTTCCTTACACAGGAAAATCTCGCGCTCGCGGCTCTGACTTCAACACGTGCGGGAAGACGCGAGAGCAGCGCGAGAGCGTCACTGTCAGTTTGTATTTTTTTTATATATATACGTGAGGGTGTGATTCAATTTAGCGAATCGACTCTGTTGAAGTGCCGTTTTTATTAATCGACTCCTGGGTGGGGAGGCCATATCAGCTAATCCGCTATAGATTCAACCACGGTTTAAACGATATTTAATTTAAATATTTGCAGTTAAACTTATTATGATTAATAGTAGAAGTAGTAGCCCTATTTTGTAGAATATAAAATATACATAAATATACAAAACTGGTAACCCACTCCATGTAAAATCATTAAAAAGTCACTGAGAGGATGACTTGGCCAGGCATCTAAAGTTGCTTTCCCACTGCATGGTCCCTACTCTACTCAACTCTAGACTGCTTTTCTCCTGGATCAGGTAACTCTGGTCCTTGAACCGGGTTCTTGTTTAGTCCCTGTTCTCGCTCATGGTTCAGAGCAATTCGAGTAGGGACTAAACTGTGGTGTGTAAAACTTGCAGAGCGCTGATTGTCCAGAGAGAGTTGTCACTCTACGCCACGTAATGCAGACGTCCAGCACCAACTCTCCACCTGTAAAACCTCTAGCTGCAGCAGAGATCACATTTGTTTTTATCCGACTCATGACAGCAGCTCGAAAAATTACACCGTGGTCTTTTGAAGAGGTTCAAACGCTCCTTGGATCAGTGGCTGACGAAAGAATCCAGCAAAAGCTGCATGCTGCAACAAGGAAGGAACAATCTCTACTGAACTGTCTGAACTGATGACGGAGCTGTGTTCAGTCCCAAACAACAACAACACGCCAATACACCATGAGTAAACAACACTTAACATTACCACCGCTGTTGTAGTTCCCAAATCACACTTTTACCATTAGAGACAGGGTTTTAAGATGACACCAGATACTTTCCCGGGGGGTGGGGGGTGGTGCTTTTCCAACCACTGTTCTGAGCCGAGTAAGTACCATGCAGTGGAAAAGTACCATAAGTGACAAAAAGCTACTGGACATCAGCTCATCCAACATTTCTTCTGCAAGGTATTGATCTGGAGTGTGTTCCTCTTTTCTGCCATAAGGTGTGTAACATTGCTGCATGGATTTGATGGCAGTCGTATGAACATTGAACAGGTCTGGTGCTTATTAGGGACGAATAGTCCTACCACTCCAAGTCATCCCAAAGGTGGATAGAGCACTATGACTCCAGGGATTTAATCTCCACTGCTCAACAGCCCAATCCAGGGGACATTTAGACGTTTATATATCATGTGAAGTCCGAGGACAATGTGATTCTGCTGTGTATGTTCGCACATTAACCTGACCCAATGTAACATCCTCAAGTGTAGTCCAGCTCCTCCACTCCCCCTAGTGGCCACAGCTGAGTGTTGAATCTGTGTTCTTGATTGAATTCTATCTAGAACCTCTGGGGAGAGCTGGAGTGATGTCTGTGACCCAGAACCAGCACCTGACCATATGCTTATGTGCCATCAAATCCTCACAGTAATGTTCCACAATTTACTGTAAAGCCTTTGTGAGTTGGAACTAATCACCTGACATTGACTGACATCTGACTGACATGACTGACATCTGTTGTCTTCATGTGTGGCTGAATGCCATCACATCCTCACAGCAATGTTCGAGCCTGTGTAGACCTGAGGAGCAGAGGTCTGTTAATCTTGCTTGATACATTTGTACTTGTGAGTCGATTCGACTGAGTCGTTGGAAAGAACCGATTCATGCGGACAAATCCTCACAGAGTCGGTTATCTCTGCAGGAACTGAGTTCCTCGGGCGGGAGGAGAAACGGACACAATTCCGGCCTAAAAAACAACAGTGGTGGATTTGTTTCCTGTTCAGAGTGGTAAAGAAGGAGCAGAGGAGAGTTGTGTCAACATTTAACCCAGAGTGGTTAACGTGGTTTATTTATTTATCGGGTTTAAATTGAGAGGAACGACAGGAACACACATTCAGAGACCGAGTTTCAACAACCTGCGGACTAACGTTAACGAACCGGAGCAGGAGGTCCGAGTCTAGTACGGTGTTGTGGAGCTTTTCTACGACTCTGTTTTCTACCAGAGAGGACGTGCGGCCCGCTAGCCGGAGCTGTGGCGGGGGGAAGAGGGTAGAACCTCGGCTGGGCGCCGGCTGGAGCTCACAGAGCCTGCCGGAGTTCGGGTGAGTCTCTCGGGCGAGGGGATGCAGGGAACACCGCGGCCTGAGGCCTAGTTCGCTAATTAAAGGGCCCATATTGTGAAAAGCCAACAGGTTTAATTTATTGAGCTTTCTAAGTTTAACGACTTTTAAGTTGTTTGTGTGAAGCTTGCTGAAGGGTGTTTGTCGAGCTCGAACTAGGAAACGTGTCTGTTTTGGAGTTATTATGCATTTTGATGTCGATTTAAAAGAATTTGAAGTAATTTAAAGACATTTCAGGTCATGAAACAGCCCTTACAGTGCTAACAGATAGAGAAGGGTGCTATAAAGGTTAGGTGTAATTCAATAAATTGAATTGTTTGTGATTCGTAAACATATTCAGTATGGGCCATTTGATGAGTCTAATTCTTCTACTGTGATAATCATGTTCATTGTTTTGCAGTGTCTTTGTGTGTACAATCTCCCTAGAAAATGATGTAATTTAAATAGGACTAGCTGGAGTAGCTGCACATGAGCCTAAGCTCACCATCCCTGATGCCAAGCATTGGCTTGATGGGTATAAAGCCCCCAGAACCGGGCTGTGGAACAGGGCAACTGTGTTTTATAAAGTGATATAGATCCATTCAATATCTCAGGGATGAGTACCAATGGCCAGAACTAAATAATCCAACATTAGCACTTAACACCATTGATATTCAAGTGGCTAAATGCCATCAGATCCTCACAGCAATGTTCCAATCTTGAGCGTAAAGCCTTCTCAGAAGAGCAGAGACTGCTATTGCAACAAAGAGAGAAACTTCCACTCTCTGAGCTCCATGGACCACACAGGAGCACTTTGTAGTTACAATTGCAGATTTTAGTCCATCGGTTGCTCTGCGTACTTTGTTAGGCTGCTTTCACCCTGCTCTCCATTCCCCCACAAAGCAGGTGTGATGTGGTGGTGGATCATTCTCAGTGCTGCAGTGACACTGACGTGGTGTTGGTGTGTTAGTGTGTGTTGTGCTGGTGCGAGTGGATCAGACACAGCAGTGCTGCTGGAGTTTTTAAACCCCTCATTCTCTGGACTGAGAATAGTCCACCAACAAAAAACATCCAACCCTAGCATCCTGTGTCACTGATGAAGGTCTAAAGGATGGCCAACACAAACTGTGCAGTGACAGATGAACTACTGTCTCTGACTTTACATCTATAAGGTGGACAGAGGTACAAGAGTGGGCAATAAGTTGAAACACAGGTTAAAAACTCCAGCAGCAATGTTGTGTCTGATCCACTCGTATCAGCACAACACACACTAACACACCACCAACACTTCAGTGTCACTGCAGCACTGAGAATGATCCACCACCACATCACACCTGCTCTGTGGAGGTCCTGAGGATTGAAGAACAGGGTGAAAGAAGGTTTTGAAAGTATGCAGAGCATCATATGGTCTGCTGTCCATACAGAGTTTACAGAAGTGGATGAGCGCTGTCAGAACACTTCTCTTCCCCCTTTGACATGTCATGTAATCAGCCCCTATTGTCTTCATTAGTGTTGTGGTGTGATGTCTCTCGAGCAGCTTTCACTGGGTGGAGTCGTGGCAAAGGCAAACCACAGAGTGCAGGCGCTGTGTTTGATGCGACTGATGAGAATGTTTTAAAGCTCTTTTTTGCAAAGTATGTTGTTTTTTTTTTTTGTTTTGTAAAAACAACAGAATGCCTCACAACCACAGAAATACAAGGAAGCGGTTCCTCTTTATCTCTTTCAGACGGATATTTTTATCAGGGGGAAGTTCAGGAGACACTCGCTAAAGGGGAAATCATAGTAAATGTGTCTGTTGTTGTTAAACAAAAATTGCCACTTTTAAAGGGGACACGTAAAAATTCATCTTTCAGTGCATGTTCACATTAATGTGTGTATCCAGAGTCCACCAACCCACACACTGTGAAACAAGACGACCCAGTCTTTTTTTTGTGTGCTAAGTCTGAAAACATGATTCTGGTTCGCTTCTGATGTCAAATGAAGAGACTTTTGAATCGCCCCACCCCCTCGTTAGAGTCTGTCCAATCACAGCAATGGACCTGCGTTTATGTGAGGGTGCAAATACGAGGTTAATCTCAGTAAAACTGACACAATCAGCGCGGAAAAATAAGAGCACAGAGTGAAAACAAGAATGGGGAAGAAAGAGAACCTAGCGAAAGTGGCTAAAAACCAGAGCTTCTGCTCATCACTCCTCTGTGATGCGCGCTCGGGTTGGGGGTGAATAATCCCTAGAAGAAGAAAGGTGGTGTAACGGTTGGATTTAAATGAATTACAAGAGTTTCTGATTCTGAAACATAGTCAAACTTAATAAATGTAGCTCTGGAAATAAATCTTTGCTATGCTGTTTTCAAATGATGTAGTAAACTAAACATCCACAAACATGGACGTGTTTTTATTTGGACAGCGAGGATAAGTGCAGTATACTGAAGAATATGTGCCCTTTAATGTGAGAAAAGAGGCGGAGGGTATGATTCACACTCTGCTGTGAAAAGAGTTTTGGAGGGCGGCAGTTTTGAGGACGTGAAGTTTTGGAAATGTGTTGAAAGATCATTGTGTGCTGCACAATGATGCGTCCTTTGTTAATCAGTTGCAAAACGAGTTGCAAAATATTCTATCACAGAAGTGCACAAAATCCAGAAAGAGCTTTTAGCCAATCTCAGTGTGTTTTAATGTGAGCCTAAATGGGACATATGAAAAATCACTTGTTTGTTGCCTGTTCACAATAACGTGTGAATCAGGAGTCCACCAACCCACACACTGTGAAACAAGACCCTAGTCAGTTTTCTGTGCGCCTCCTGAGTCAGAAAAAATGGCATAAAACTGATTCTGATTCTGCTTTACTTCTGACATCAAGTGCAGAGACTTTAGGATTGCCCCACACCCTCATTTGAGTTTGTCCATTACAGCGCTGGACCCACTTTTGAACTGTAACAGACACAACGTGCACAGAGAAATAGAGCACTGAAGAAAGAGAACCGAGCAAAAATGGCTAAAAACAGAGCTACTGCTCCTCACTGCTGTGCACTTGGGAACAGGCGCTGAACGCAAGCTTTTTGAACAGGGCTCTTTAGACAGGGCTCTTTAGACAGGGCTCTTTAGACAGGGCTCTTTAGACAGGGCTTTTTAGACAGGGCTGTTTAGTGCGCTTGTGAGGTTTTGACCAAAGCAGGTCACAGATGTTTTGTTAAGAACCAGAACTGTGTTCCTCTGTGGAGAAGAGAGGGAACCAATGTCATATTTACTGTATTTCTGTTCTCTGACTCGAAGGTGTCCTTGAGCGTGGTAAAAGCAGTGGTGTTTTAAGCCAAGTATTAAGAAACTGTTGTGCCGTTTCCTCAGTTAGATTTGACTAGATTTAAGAGGCACTATAAGAAACCTCAGCATCAGTTTTTCACACTCAGTAAGGCTTCTCTTTCTCTTTCTATGTCGCATGCTCTTTCTCTCTGTTGCATGCTCTCTGTCTTTCATACACTGTCCTTCTTTTGCTCACACTCTGTCTTTCGGTCTTTCTCTTTTGCACGCTCTCTATCTTACTCTCACTCTCGTACACTGTGTTTCTCTCTTTTGTACTCTCTCTCTCTCACTCTGCTAAAATGCTTACCCAAGTTCAAAGCGTTGGTGCATATTCAATTTATTTTTACCTCCACTTTTCATTCATGCGTTAGAGCTAGTCTGCATTATTCCATCAGCTCATGTGCAGATTGTTTTAAAGGAACACTATGTAAGAGCTTCATATTTAGGCCACACAGTTTGAACACACCTGGCTTAAAGACACATACTCTCCTTTTTGATGAGCCACTCGATGTTCACTCCGACCAGACCACACAAGTCCATCTTTTACTCTGTATACTTTATTAGCCTTTCACCTTGTTCTTCAGCGCTCAGGTGTGATATGTGCAAGTCGATCAGGCACAGCAGTGCTGCTGAAGTTTTTAAAGCCTGTGGTCACAGTGTCAGTCTGGGGCTTTGGGGGGTGATGCGCCGAATGCGCAGTAGATATAAAAATGTTGAAATGTCATTGTTTTTGTGAATTTTGGGCTATTTCCATTCAGTTATTTTTCATAATGTGCCAAAATTTGAAGTTATTTTCACTCTACAGTTATGCCACACTCTACAGTATGCAATTTGTTTCAGAGGAAACCCTGGGTGAGCAGGAGGCTACAGATATAGTGTGGTGACCTGTTCTACAGTCCAATAAGAGCAATTGCCCTCAGGCATGAGACTCCTCTTGTGCTGAGTGGTTTTTGGGGCAGTTGACTGAGCGGGGATAAATGGAAAAGGGGAGAGTTAATAAAAGTAATAGTCTGTATAAATGTGCATTTAAAGTGTTTATTATAAATATCCTCTGAATATAAATTGTTTATGAACAATGTCAGTAATAATAATGAATATCTTTGTTTGTATAGCAGCTTTTTTACATAAATTCAGTGCAAAATTCTTTACAGAAATTCTTTACAACAAAAAATGATTAATGATTAAAAATGGGGGAAATAAAACTTAGTAAATTAAAGTAGTGTAATGTAAGAAAAGACATGGTTAAAAATGATTCATAATTATTATAAAATGAATAGAAAGAAACGTGATTAATAAAAGCATTAGAACATTTCTGAGGTCTAGTAGTTTATTTCTGTTGCAGCTTAAGCATTTCCCAAAATGATGATGATAATAATACACAATTGTATAAAATGCAAGCAATATTGACGCAGAGGCTGAAAAGCTTAAGCTTGTTCTTTTCCTGCACTTTATTCTGAAAATATTCTCATAACCGAACGATTGCTAGTTTATTTTAATATTTTATTTAATACCACACTTGTATGTAATACCATACAGAGTGTGTTTGGGACGTGTAAACGAATAGTAAGAGACATGGAAACCCTTTGGTTAGAAGCAGGTCAGTCGTGAAAAAGGGCAGTGAAGATGGACAGCACTCTGCAGTCTCACATCTCTGATCACAGCATCAGTGCCACGATGTGAGGAAGATGAGTCACACTGGAAAACCTGAAAGATAAAGCAGGTTATAGTCCACTCCATTGGCCACAGAATTTGTGTTCATCCAGGGTTTATCTGTTGATGCAGTGTTTTTTCGGAGCAGTTTAATGGCTGTAAACTTGTGACAGTTTGAATCTCTCTCTCTCTATGTATGTATGTATGTATGTATGTATGTGACACTTCTATGAGAATTAACTCAGCATCGTTTTAAAACAAATCCACATAACGTCTCCAGAACACAGCGAGCGGCTGAAACTGGAGACGAATATTCACATGTAAACAAACATAATGGACAACATTGAGGTCAGCAAACATTACTGAGGTAATATCCTTATTGTATGATAAATTTATAATGTAATTATTGTGACATGCCAACTGCAAATACCCATATTATTCTGATATCATTGTGCACCACTACTGTTTGTTGATGGTTGTGGAGTGGATTTTCTGTGGAGTTAGTTGCTTAAGTTGTTTTAACTTCCCTCCTTCCTACAGGCCCCATCACACCAAGAGTTTCCATCAGTTAAAAATATGAGGCCACGTCTTTAATTCTAGCGCTGTGGGTTTATTTCTGATTAAAATGGGAAGTGTTCTGCGTGACGAGGGCAAGTGGGACGCAGAACATCATCTGTTACCCATATGTGGATGTGAATGCGGTTGTTTAAAGTGAAACACCAGACATAACTTCCTCTTCGGAGGGTTATTGTTGAGAGGCACCACTGTACAGTTTCTGCTCGTTGTGTCAGCAGTCAGAGGTGTGAGGTCGGAAACAGTTATTTACAGAGCAGGCGGTTTATAAATATACAGACCATGGGTAAGATTCAAAATAAACAGAAACAGAAATTTTAATCTCTGATGCTCCAGAAAGTGCACAAATAAAACTGTGACATTCGTGTCCAGACAGAGCGGTTTGTCACAAATTCGCTCGCACATGGACGTCATTTCCTGCAGCTTCTCATATCACGTCATGGTCCTTCAGAAAGGGAACAACAACTACAGCCTTCACCACATTAATCAGTCGGCCATAACACGCTTATTTCTACACTCAGCCTCCGTTCTCTCAGCTCCTCTGACCACACGGGTCACTTTGTAGTTAATACAATTACAAACTGAAGTCCTGTTTGTAATCTGTTTCTCTGCATTTTTAAAGCCCCCTTTCGCACTGTTCTTCAGCACTCAGGACTCCCACAGGGCAGGTGTGATTTGGGGTTGCATCATTCTCAGCACTGCAGTGACACTGATGTGGTCGTGGTGGTGGTGTGTTAGTGTGTTGTGCTGGTATGAGTGGATCAGACACAGCAGAGAATCGCTGTCCTCTCACTCTGTGAGCACAGACCCTCAATAACAGCGCCACCTCGTGTGAGTAGTGCAAAACACTTAAAGGTGATGTTCACTATTGCAATCAAAAAACACTTTATAAAACGCATCATAAGATGTTTTCTCACCATTTGCTGCTCTCCATCCAATGTGTTTATGAAGCCCCAGTGTCTGTAAATGAGTATAAAACAAACTGTCCGTTATGCTAGGCTCTCTCTCTCTGTTCACTGGGGTTTTTAAGACAATGGAGAAAACTGCAAACTCTGAAAAGCACAAATCGAGATGAAGGTATTACTCTATTTCAGCTCCATAAGTGGGTAATATTGACTTATTTTTGCTGTTTCGGATCGCTTAATTTGGAAGGTGGATAACTTGAGGGTCTCCAACGCCGGGAGTCAGATTTTTTTTTTCCTCACTCAAACACAGCTTTCCCTCTTGAAAGATGCTTGGCTTCTTAATCTAAACTACCAGAGACAACTGGGTTTACCCACCATTGTAGACATTCCCTTAAAACTTAATTATGGTTTTAATTATTATTTCCTATCTTCCTCCTGTCGTGTTATTAGCAGCAGGGTCCTTTGTGCCCCCTCCTCCCCCTCCCTCCCCCCAGAGGGAAGAAATCTGCCTGTATTTGAGTGATGTGTAAGTCAGGGTAATTTTACAGATTACAGGCTAAGACAATAATCTGCTAATTTAATGCATCTGTTACTGCTGTAATCACAGAGGGCAGGGGAGACATGTGGGGCATAAGCCATCGTAGCAAACAGTACTTTTGGATATACAATGTCTGTTAAATAAAAATAAACATAGTCTTTTATAAAAGTCAGGGATTTCATGTTGTCCGCCACATTACACTAAATACTGAATGTTCTAAGTTTAGTTGAATGACAGCATTAAGTCTTAAAGGTGTAATTTTCTCCATCTTCACAGTGGAACACAGTTCTGTTTCTTAATGAAACGCCTGTGACCTGCTTTTGGTCAAAACCCTACAAGCTCCACAGCAGCTTTCTCCCTTGTCTAAACAGCCCTGTTCAGAATGCCCACTTTCAGTGCCTGTTCCTTTAAATGATAATGAGCCGCTCGCTGTTTACCCCAACCCCGAGCACACGGCAGTGAGAAGCAGAAGCTCTGGACTTTAGCTGTTTGAGTAGATGCCTACTCTACAGTGAAGGTCAGGGGCAAATGATGGAGTATTTAGTGTTACCCAGCCCAATACTGGGGGCTTTTTAGCTCTTTAGCACATGCACTTGTCATGGTGATGTTACGCTCATCTGCAGCTGCTCCAGAGTGAGGCCTTTAATTTTCTGCTTTCCTATTGAGGTTAGAATGGTTGGGAGGAAGGTGTTTATGTGCTGCAAATTATAATTCAGCTGTAAAATTTGTGAGTGAATGAGGTACTGGAGGTTAGAAAAATGGGGATTGGGACCTGAAAGTTGCTGGTCTACCCCCAAGATCTGCAGGTAATTTGGGGGCAGGGGAGTGATCATTCTCCTCCCTCAACATCCATGGCTGACATGCCCTTAAGCAAGGCAATTAATCCCCATTTGCTCCCCTGACGCTGGGGATGGCTGGGTGCCACTCCAGTCTCTGTGTCTTTATGTGTGTGCTTGTTTTTATATATTTGTCAGGACTAGGTGTCCTCACAAGGCTAGAACCATGTCACCTTTTTTTGTTTCGTGGGGATAATTTTGTTATTCTCACAACTTTTGTTTAAAAGTGATATAAACAAATAATGATTTAATGATATTACATTTGAGAAAGTATTTAAAAAGTGAAATCATCTCCCTGTTTGTGAAGTGATTTAAATTTGGTCACTGAGCTTAGATTTAGGTACACCATTAATTAGCTACAGTAATCATCATTTCTATGGAAGGTCCTCACAAGTATAACAAAACCAAGTTGCATGTGAATGGCTTTAATACAATTTAATACACACTTATATTTACGATTGGGATATTAATAAAGGCATTGCAGCGGTCATTCTCCCTTCTTTATATTTACCCCCATGTTTATATTTTGTCCCCCCTTTTCTCTCCTCCACAGAGCGCAGTAGCAGAGGACAGCAATGGCTGAGGTGTCCACCCTCACCCCGTCCCCTCCGGCGATGGCAGAGCAGCCAGTTTCCTCTCATTCTCTCCCTTCAGAGTCCCCCAAGTCCACCCCCGTCCCCAAGTCCGCTCTGTACGGGGACCGGGCCGTGATGGGCAACCCTTCGCTCTCACCGGCACTTCGAGAAACCGCCATCTCTTTATCGTCTCCTCCAGAAGTCGCCTCTTCTCCCAACTCCCAATGTCCAGGGAATTCGGAGAGCATGGAGGCTGAAAAAATGTTCTCTTCTGAGAGAGAAGTGACAGCTTCTGCTTCTGACACCTCAAAGCCTGGAAACCAAGCACACGGAGCAGCAAAGGAGCAACAGATGCTGTCTTCTCCGGGACATAATCCCAGCCCTAATCTCCACCCCAGCACACAGCCTAATAATCCCACCTCTCCGTCACACGCCTCCCCTCATTGTCCTCCACCTCCTGCGCCTACTAATACAGTAAGGCCCTGGAGTCCAAACCCTGCGCTCTCAAACCCGCCACAAGAGGGCGATAAAAGTCCTTCAGAAACACAGTCCCTGAAGATGGTGTCAGATCAGAATCCAGGCCACGTTCAGGACCCCAGACCCAGCTCTCCGAGCCCAAAAGCCCCCGAGTCCCCCTTCACCCCCTCCAAAACAGAGCCTCCCCTCACCCCTTCCAGGACAGAGCCCCCATCTCTGGTCATCCAGGACTCGGCTCCGTGTCTCGTTCTTCCGCCCATATACTCTCGTCCCGCTCCGGACACGCTCAGTTACCTGGAGTCGGCCAGCCTCATGTCCGGGACGCTGGAGTCTCTCTCGGGTCTTGGGGAGGACGGCAGCTCTGTGGGCTCGGATTCGGAAATAAACGGACAGGTGATGAGGCGGACGGATAAATACGGGTTCCTCGGAGGAGCACAGTACACGGACGGCAGGTGGGTAGACCTCATTTCTTCAGATGTTTGTCCTAATTTTTTATTTATTGCCTCAGTTTTAGCCCCCCCTATGTCTTGGCTCCTCCGTACTGTTATTGTATTGGCTCCTGCCCTGGGGTTCTAGCTCTTCCCTTGAGTGTCTTAGCTCCTCCCTTGAATGTCTTAGCTCCTACCTCCAGTGTCTTAGCTCCTCCCCTGAGTGATTCGGCTCCTCCCTTTCTTTAGGATCTTGGCTCCTCCCCTGGGAATAGATCGGTCTTTATTGTCTTAGCCCCTCACATGATTGTCCTACTTTCTCCCTCTGAGTATGCTAGACCTCCTCCTGTGTGTCTTATACTCTGAGCATTTTAGCTCCTCCCTCTGAGTATCTTCGCTCCTCTCTAGTGTAGTAGCCACTTACTCAAGTCACCTAACTCCTCCCACTGAGCTCAGTTTCCTTATTTCCTCCTTATGAGTGCCTCAAGTGCCTTGGCTCCTCCTCCAGTGTTGTGGCTCTTTCTTCTATGTCTCAGCTGCTTCCTTGTACTTTAGCCCCTCCTCCTTAGCTTCTAACCCTGTGTTTCAGCACCTCCCTCTGAGCATCTTTACTCCTCCACGTGTCTTATCCCTTCCACCTGAGGGTCATAAACGTGGGCTTGGTGGGTGTATGTTAAAGGCTGTATACCACCAGTTTGTGGTAGGAGGGTTGTTGATTTTCTGCCCTGGTCTGAGACCCCTGGACCCCCAGCCTGAATGTCCAGGTGAACACACTGCTGTGACTGCACTGATTCTTAATTACAGCCTCAGGTCAGAGTTAAATCCTCACTGAGATCCGACTGAGAGGTGAGATTCATTAAAAATTCACACGCACAGAGCTGAGGGATGACAGAGGAAACACACTCACCCTCCACCTTGCTCGATCACTTCATCTCTTCATCCCTTCATATCTCCCTTCTGTTATCAGTCTGAACTTAGAGCTGTATCATATCTCTCTCTCTCTCACTCTCTCTCTCACTTGCTTATTTTTCTCATTTCTTCTCTTTATCTTTATCTCTCTCCCACATACCACCATCCTTTTCTTCCTTCCCTCTATTTATTAATTTTTTTCTTTTTTGATTTCTCTGTCCCCGTTTCCCCATTTCTCTGTCCCCCTTTCTCCTGCATGCACTATGCCTAAATCACATGTTTTATTTCTCACCGCTAAAATCTCCCGCTGTGCGTGGCCTGTGTGAATGTCCATTCCAGGACATCTCCGAAAGTGATACTCTTGAGTTTCTTTAGAAATTCTCGTGAGTTCATGTGTGTCAGAGGCATCTGTCTCTGTTACACCCTTCCTGTCTCACTCACTCTGAGCCTTGGCTTATTTTTTTCCTCTCTCTCTGTCTCTCTGACCCTCTGTATGTTTCTGTCCCTCCTGTGTCCTTCTGTACTCTGTGACTCAGACATCGCTGAGAGCTGATTTCTGACTCATTCTCTCACTCCCTCTTTCCCTCCTTCCCTCTCTCACACTCTTATCTCTGAGCTATTGATGGATGTGTTTTCACATAAAACCTTGCTTCGCTGTGTTTTAAATGTCTTTATTGTTTTGTTCCTGTGTTAAAAATTAACTTGTGTGGCTGCTGTATTTCTGAGAGACAGGTTTAGACACTTAACTTAGACGACGTAAAACAACATGAATAACATTTCATGAGCCAAGCAAATGAATATTCTCCACTCCAATATTGCAGAAATTCTGGCACCATTTTTAAGGTGTAATGGAAAAGTAAAATAAGTGTCTGCCAAATAAACCAACGTCAGCCTTGTTTAGAACTGACATCTAACCCGTAACTTACTTTGTAACGGTTGGTTATGATGGTTGGTGGTTGTGGTTTTGCGAGTGTTGGACACCCACTTTTTTCTTGTTACAGATTTTGGAAGAAAATCTGAACAGAAAACAAAGGCAATTGTTTGCTTTGGCTCCTTAAAACGTTTATTTAATTCTCTCTCTCCCTCAGTGACAGGGAGCTCAGTGTGGAAGTCGCGAGACACAGAGAGATGAAGTGGTTGGACATGTTTCAAAGCTGGGACAAATGGATCTCTCGGCGCTTCCCTAAGGTCTGCATCTTATTAAACCATTAAACTGAAAGAAAGAACTGCAAAAATTACTTTAAAGGACACCTCAGGGGAGAAGAAACATGTTGACCAGCTGTGTGTGTGTTGCAGTGAATCACTCTTAAAGTCTACTTTTTTTATTGTTAAATTATTGTTCACTTATATACTGCATAATGTTCAAATAGTCTACACAATCTTTCTGACAGAGTGTAATACAACACAGGAAGTTTAGGGGCGATATGACTTGAGTTGTTTAATCAAATCTGTCATCTTGTATTTAAAAAGACCAAATGTCATCTGATTTTATTATATACAACAAAAGTGAATACGGGGTTACAGCAGTGGCTATATATTTTAATCCTGATGGAGTGACCGAGGTGTATTGAGATTGTTTGTATAACATGTTTGCCCTGTCTGTCTCTAGGTGAAGTTGCGATGTCGAAAGGGCATCCCCTCATCGCTGAGAGCTAAAGCCTGGCAGCTTCTCTCCAACAGTGAGGATCTCCTGAAGTCCAACCCTGGGAAGTTTGAGGTATCTTCAGAAATGTTCTCGCTGTTCAGCTCCGGCGTTTCCTCCTGAGGGTTCAAATACTTTACACTTCTTACCCGTTTTTTGATCTAACACGTCTTATCAAGCTCGAAACTGTCTTGTAATTATAAGCACATACGTAAAATCAGGGCCTAGACTTATGCCCTTTTCACACATGCATGGTAATCCAGAAATGTTCCACCCTTCTCTCATAACCTACATCCCTTTCATTTCTGCTCTGATCTAACAGGAGCTGGAGCGAGATCAAGGTGATCCCAAATGGCTGGACATCATTGAGAAAGACCTACATCGACAGTTTCCCTTCCACGAGATGTTTGCTGCTCGAGGAGGCCATGGGTAAGCACTCGTTTGCTCCTAAATAGAGTGAGAAAGATGGGCATCAAGGAAAGTGTAGAGATATTGGATGAAAAAGAAGCTAATTGAAGCATGCACAGAAATCCAGTGAGATCTGTAGAAAAATCAATATCATCCAGCATAAATGCTTCTTAAAAAAGACTAGTTCTTGAATAGTTTAAAGACAAAATATTCCCCCTCATCTCCACAGTGGAACACCGTTCTGTTTCTTAATGAAATGTCTGTGACCTGCTTTGGTCCAAACTCCACAGCAGTGTTCAGGGCGGCCAGGGGGCAGGGCAATTCAAAAGTCAGTGCACTTGATGTTAGAAGCGGAGCAGAATCAGAATCATTGAATGTGCCCTCAGAGTGTTTAGACATACGTTTACATAGAGAAGCTCTGTTTGAGAGCGGCAAGTGACACTCATCTGAGCGCAGATCATCCAAACTCCAGTCTAAATGAGCACAAAAGTGAATTATTTAGAGTTTCTTCCTGTAGACGATTGTTTACCAGAGATGTCCAGACTTTTTCAGATGCCCATATTAGATGAGGATGTGGCCCTTCTGTCTCACATGTCTCCTCCTTTATTGAACCTGCTTGTTATTTAATGCTGTGTTTTTACAGTCAGCAGGATCTGTACCGTATACTGAAGGCATACACCGTCTATCGTCCAGATGAAGGATACTGTCAGGCTCAGGCTCCAGTGGCTGCGGTGCTGCTGATGCACATGCCTGCAGAGGTAAGGTCAAACCCCCACACAGACACACTCTCAAATGCACCGGAGCCAAGGGGGACTGAGCATAGCAGTGTGGGGTAAATCTGATGAAACGGAAGCTGCAGAAATGCAGTGCGAAGTGACAAATTACCCAAGTAACTCAGCAGGACAGTACTGGATAGAGAAATTGACAGGATGGAAAATGTTACCAGTAAAGAGTATATCAGAAAGGCCAAAGATTGAACTAAAATATGAGCAAATAAGGTGTTCACTGTGAATAATTTTTGGAGATTTAATGATGTGAATTTATAGCTCTAACATTTGTTCTGTGTGTGTTTGTTTTAGCAAGCATTCTGGTGTCTGGTTCAGATCTGTGAGAAGTACCTACCTGGGTACTACAGTGCTGGACTGGTGAGTCTCTGCTTTATTAGTTATTAGTTGATATTGGAGCTGGACCGATGCTTCAGTCGACCGGTTATATCGGGCGATACTTAGGAGACATGGTTTTATCAGTATCAATATAATATATCCCAGAGAGTGTTCTAATAACCACCAGCTTTATGTTACAGTGGTGCTAGTGCAACAGCAATATATCAGGCAGTGAGTGACCGTTCATTCAGTGCCTTATATACCCACCCCTCAGCATGGGGCGCTATACCCAGTGTTATTCAGCTGTAACAGCAGTGATCTCATGTTTCCCATTGTTCTACTCTCAGGAGGCCATCCAGCTGGATGGAGAAATCTTCTTCTCTCTGCTGAGACGCGTGTGTCCCATGGCTTACCGTCACCTGAAGAAGTTTAAAATCGACCCCATCCTCTACATGACGGAGTGGTTCATGTGTATTTTCTCCCGGACGCTGCCCTGGTCCTGTGTTCTCCGAGTCTGGGACATGTTTTTCTGTGAAGGTGAGATCAGGTTCTCCAATGGGGGTCTGAATCCAAACTGGGATCAGAGTTTCTTAACTTCTGATGAGCAGAGGACACAGCCATGTGTAACTGAGAGTATCATCTCTCTCTTTTCTCACACATCTTCTCACACTTTTTTTTCTCTCTGCTGACTCTTACTCACTAAATTCTTCAAGTTTGCTCTACAACTTTGAATCTGAACAATCCTGTTTTTTTTTTCTTCTTTTAATTAAAGAATTTTTTAATTATACTAGGTGTATTATCGTATGTTATATTGCCCAGTAAGTTGTGGACTCTTGTTTCTGAGCAGTGACCCCTCTGTGTAACTCAGCTGAGGCAGGAGAACCTCAGTTTTATCTGATCAATTCAGTGGCGTGATGTGGAATTTGCCTCTACAAGTCAAAGGCTTCAGAAGGATTTTGACAAATCTGTGTGTGTGTGTGTGTAGGGGTGAAGATAGTGTTCCGGGTTGGGTTAGTGCTCCTGAAGCAGATGCTGGGCTCTGTTGATAAACTACGGGAGCTGCAAGGAATGTATGAAACCATGGAGCGGCTCCGGAACATTCCTCCAGAATCCATCAGAGAGGACCTGCTGGTTCAGGAGGTCAGTCTCTTTCACACACACTTGTACACCCTCACTCACTCACCCACCCTATCTCTCACACACACACACACACACATTTGTACACCCTCACTCACTCACTCACTCACCCTCTCTCTCTCTCTCTCTCTCTCACACACACACCCCTCATTTTTGACCTGTAAATAACACATACCAATGTTTAATTGGCTCCTGTGTATAGCCATTTAATTCACTGCTCAGTAAACTAGAAATGCCTCTTTGCTCACACACCCAGAAGCATATAAGGTCCCCTGTAGCCTGACCCGAGGACCCTCTGTGTGTTGCCAGGTGATTACTCTCCCGGTGACGGAGGCTCTGATCGAGCGCGAGTGCAGTGTTCAGGTCCGAAAATGGCGCGAATCCCGAGGAGAACTGACCCATGAGCCGGGCCGCAGGCTCCACGGCACCAGAGCCATCCACGAGCAGAAGCGCAGAGCTGCCTGCATCAGCTCAGGGGGCAGTCTGTCATTCCTAGGGGGCTCTATACCTCCCCCCGGGCCACTGCGAGCCTCTTCCAGCCTCCTGTCCTTGCCTGGCTTCCGCAAAAACAAAACTCCCTTCTCCCATGGCAAAAAGAGCTCCTTCTCTGGGGCCTCGGGAGCAGACACACTTTCTCTGCAGAGCTTTGGGGGAGGGTTCCAGACTATGGGCTCTCCACCTTTACGTGGGGCCTTCAGACCTCCTCCAGTTTCTCCTCCAGCTTCTCCTCCAGGTACAAAGATACATGTGACGGAGCCAATCAGACACAAGCTCCCAATTTAGAAACCGCCCACTGGTGATTCTCATAAGGTTCCAACAGCAGAGCCAATCAGACACAAACTCCTATATATATATAGTTATATGTTAACTATAACCAATACAGTTTGATCCACACAAACCCTTCTGTGTTAATGCACTTGGAACCAGCAGCGCCCACTACAGTTAAGTTTCATTGTGTGTTCGTTCTCTCACTGTTGGAAAAGTGGGTTTAATGAGAAATGCTGATTGGTTGATTCCTTATTACACCCACTGTCTCCACCCCTTTCTCCAGCAGTGAGAGACAGAATTTACTGTGGAATTTAACTGTAGGGGGCGCTGCTGGCTCCCACTCCAATCAGTCTCTATCAGCTACAGTTTAGAAACTGCTGGACTTTGTGGCAGAAGTCATCAGTGCGCTGTTCTGAAATAAGGAGCTTGTCTGATTGGCTCTGCTTGACATTGAGAGGTGTCTGTATGATGTGGTCAGTTGCTGAACATTGCACTGATCTACACACAACAGTCACTGCTGCTGTAGACCTACAATAGCAGATTTACACATTTTCCTCCATGGAGCACCTTACTGAAAGTGTTTGGGTTCGTGAAGTGTGGGTCAGTTTAAAGCGGGGTGGGGGTGGGTTCTCTTAAAGGATATAATCAGATCTTGCTCTGAACCTTTCTGTTTTTGTTTGTAACCTCCGTAGCCACAGCAGCACCCCCTGGAGGTGGAACTTCAGCAAGACCTCCTGTCCAACATGGTCTGAGTCCACTGGCTACAAAGCCGGCCCAGGAACCAGCAACAAAAACGGAGCCACAACCAACGTTGCCACCAGTGTCAACGACCTCAGGATCACCTGGAACATCTGGGACATCTGGAGCACCTCAACCTGGGCCTGTCTCATCTGCACAAACGCACACTTCGCCCCCCAGCACCCTCCAGCCCAATCCTAAAGTCATCTCAGAGCAAATCACCCCCACCATCCCCTCACCCATGGCTAATAACGCCCCTCTGCCACCCTGCCCTGTGGAGGAGGAGGGCAAGAAGAAGAAGAAGAGCAAGGAGGACAAGAAAAAAGAGAAGGAGGAGAAGCAGAAGTTGAGGGAGAAGAAGGAGCGTGAGAAGAAGGAGCGGGAGAAGGCAGAGAAGGAGAGAGTCAAGAAGGAGAAGGAGCGGGTGGAGAAGGAGAAGAAGAAGGAGAAGGGTGGGAAGAAGAAGGATAAAGAGAAAGAAAAAGGAGGCGGTGGAGGAGTGGCTGAGCCTGAGGAGAAGAATGGAGCAGCAGCGAAGGAAGCGGCGTAGTCAGGGCTAACGGAGGGAACAAAAGAGTCAGGGGAGGAGAAAGGAAAATCCATCTCATCTTGTGAAAGTAACTGGATCGTGTATAATGGATGGTGTTTGTGCCCTAGGCTACACCACCGTCCCCCGTTGACAACCACAGCGATTTTGGACTTATATAATTGGGTTACTTATGTCCACATGCACTCCCACATGCATTCCTGTTTAGTTTTTGGTCTCCGAGGCCATGGTAGAGTCATGGTTATTCAGTCTGGACGCTTTAGCCATGTATTTCAGTAGACTGAAAGAGATCCTGGCCTGTGTCCATTTCCTTCTTTTTTTTTTTTTAAACTGTACCCTACGTAATAGGAAGACAAAGACGCATGTCAAAGACAGACACCTACACCCTACTGAAGCAGGACATGACTGTAGTGATTGTACTAGTGATATTAATGTTATTAGCCGAAGAGGGGGGGCTTGTATTTATTGTAACGTGCCGTTTGTCAGTGTATGTGCTCGAGTGTGTGTTTCTATGTTCGTGCCTTGGCGTAGCATAGCTTAGAGTTTCGTGTCATGGTCCATAGTGTGTAACTGCTAACTGCTCTAATATTTCTCTCTATATCTATCTCCCACTCCTTTGAGCCTCCTCCTTTGGCCTGATATTTCACCCCTCTTTCTGCACACGATGAAAAAAGGAGTTAAAGATACAACACTCAACTGTGGCCACTAGGGGGAGGGGAGGAGCTGGCGTACAAAGATGCAATCTACACTTTTAGGATGGTACTTTGGTTCAGTTTAATGCGTGAACATGCGCAGCAGAATCACACCGTCCTCAACTTCACATGATATATATATATACCCTGTCCAAATGTTTCTGGACACCCCTTAATACTAGGTGCACCCCTTGGGGATGTGCACAGCTTGTGTAGTCACCTTTAGAAAAGCATTAAAACATAATGGGACACTCTGGAGCAGCTATACACATGGGTATGGTCAGCATGCTCCATGCCAAGCGTGGGCAAGAGGGGTATGAAGTCCCCCAGCTTAGGCTGTTGAGTAGTGGATATTAATTCTCTGGAGTCATAATGCTCCAACCACATTTGGGATGAGTTGGAGTAGCAGGACTAGTCATCCCTGATAAGCACCTGACCTCTTCAGTGTTCATACGGCTGCCATGAAATCTGCACTGCAATGTTGCAAACCTGGCAGTAAAGAGGAACACACTCCTGATCAATACCTTACAGAAGAGATGTTGGACGAGCTGATGTCCAGTAGCTTTTGGTCAATTATAGCACTTTTCCCCTTCATGGTAGTTGCTCGGCAAGCTTTTCAGTCCCTGGTCCCTGATTGGTTTTCCACTTCCACAGCTGCGCCCTGAAATGTATCTGGTGTTGTCTCTAACGGGAAAAGCAGGCTTTGGAAACCACAACAATGGTGGCATTGTTTACTCATGGTGTATTGGCGTGGTTTTGTTGTTTGGGACTGAACACAGCTCTGTCATCAGTTCAGACAGATCAGTAGAGTTTGTTCCTTCCTTTGCAGCATCAGATAAAAAACAAATGTAATCTCTGCTGCAGCTGGACATTTACAAGGTTTTGATGTCACTGTTTAGTCCCTATTCAACTCGCTTAGAACCATGAGAGAGCAGGGACATAAAAAAAAAACATGTTCCAGGACCAGATTTACATAGTGGAAAAGCAAAAAAGCTGAGCAGAGTAGGTACCATGCAGTGGAAAAGCGCCATTAGTAGGTTTCTTGTCATTGGGTATCTAGGTTTACAGTCTTTGGGGTTCTGGGTTGGTCCATGATCTCTCAGCACCTCTTCTCTGTGAGAGATTCATGACTTTGGGAGGGCATCTAGGGTATGGGGGTACTGTGAGCTGAACTGGAATCCGTGGTCAGTGTGGTAGAAATAAGATGGAGGCCAATGCCAGGGGAAATGGAGTATAAGTTGTAAATGTTAATGTAAACTGAATCTTTGACAAAAATCACAGTAAAGGGGAGAGTTTGATTTACTTGACTGGGGTTGGACCTGTGTTTGTGTGGGGTGGGGGGGGGTGGTTGTTGGTTACTGGTCGACCTGCAATGCCACAGACACAGCCCCCAGACTCAGAGGGACTCTAATACATGGAAACTTGAAAAGGAGGAATAACTGGCGAGGGGGGGGTGGCAACCTAGAGGAACAGGGAGGCCTTACCCTTAAACAAGGGACACCTCACTCCCTGCAGAACTCGAATGCACAATAGTGTGATAGATGGTTACAAGCCCACCTGAGATGGTAAGAGAACCAGTTTCAACGTGTTGATGTTGGTCTCTTGTTGCATGTTCAGGTTCCACAGGGGTACGAGGCATTCCCCCGCTTAAGGGCAAGGCCTCCCTGGTCCTCCTGGTAGTAGTTTCTCCACACCAGTATTTCCCACCTTTCCCGTTTCTGAGTTGCAGAGCTGCTGATCATCCGGGGGTCTGGATCAGTGGTGACTGAAGCAGACCAGCGTGATAGGACTTTATTTATTTGTTTGCTAATGAAGGATGTAGTCTGACATTGCACTGAGTTCTTGTTTTTATATGTTTTTATCTGCTTTCTCTTCTGAAAGCAGCAAAGCAGTCGTGATATGGAGTGAACAAAACGAGCGCGGCGTTTGTGCTTCGGCCAGTTTCTAGCTTTAAACCTTGGAGGCTTTCAGTGTGTAGCGCATTAATGCACAGAGATGAATCGAAGCAGACTAGGGACGTCTCTAGTGTCGGTCCAGTCCTGTGTCTGGGTTTTAGATCTGCTCCTTATTTTTCTATGCAAGAGTCCAGTGACCTGTTTGACTGGAATACAGCGTGAGGCAAAAAACGGCGGGCGTTTTAATGAGCCGTTTTAAGGCGGAAAGGATGGGTATTCGTTTTTTGTTGTCGTTTCCTAGTTTTGGGGATTTTCATTCTTTAATGAAGCGCTGAAGGTTTATTTTTTTGCACATTTCTTTTTCTCCCCATGTCCTGGAGAACAAAGCCAAGCAGTACTTATTTATTTTAGTCTTTTATAAAATCACATTTTCCTTCTTTTTTCCTGTCACTTTTAGCAGTATTTGATGGTAGTGCTGGATTCCCTGCTCTTCAACAGAGGGGAGTTATTTCGATGAAGAGTGGTCCAACAGTGTAACACTGTAAAAGATATTGGGGCATTTTTCTCTTTGAGTGTTATTAAGGATTTAAGCCCTGAAAATAGCTTAAAAATGTTTTATTAAAAAAAACACTGGAAGGTTTTATTATTATTATTTCCCCCCCTTTTTCAGATGTTTTTCAACGCGCACTGTACTTTAAACTAACTCCACCTTAACAGTAACACACTCACTCCAGTGTTATATAACATTACATTAAATTATATTAAAATGAACAGAAACACATCTTGAAAGAAGCCGTCAGGTTACTGTAAACGTCCTCAGCTTGAGTCACGGAGAAAAACTGGGGTGTTTTTGTTGAACAGAGACTTCGCGACCGTTCAACACCAACCCTGTGGATACTCACCTTATCCCCTCCGTATTGTTCCGGGCCGAGCTGCTGTTGTCATACATCCTTTTGACCTCTAAGTGGCGCCATTACGTTAAATATCTTATGCTTCTTCCAAAGGCGCTGCTTTTCTGAGGCTGAAGGCGAACTATGCAAAAAGAAAAACACAAACAAAACAAAACAAAACCCTGAACTCCGGAGCGGTCGCAGGACCTCACCTCGTCTCCTGGGACCGATCTTCATCTTTATTTTGTTTTTGTATTTTTCTTGGTCCATTTAATTTCAAACACAGGCGGCTTTGGATTCACCGAAGGTGCAAAGCACAACAGCCGCACGGTTCTGGACTCATTTAAACACACCACGTCCTGTAAAGCAGCACTCAGTCATATTCACCTCCTCAGAGCAACAGATACTCATTAGAGTGAGGGTTTATTATATTTACAACTCTCACAAGACTCAGAATCAAGGATTTAAAGCCGACAAACTCCACATGTCTGTCACCTGCTTTGGTCAAAACTCCACAAGCCCCACAGCAGCACAACAGCCCTGTTCAGAACGTCTATATCTTTAAATGGTAATGAGCCACTTGCTGTTCACCCCGACCCTGAGCGCACAGCAGTGAGAAGTGAGGAGCAGAAGTTCTGGTTTTTATGTTTTTGCTTGGTTCTCATTTTCTCAGTTTTTACTCTGCTCTTAATTCTCTGCGCTCGTTGTATCTGTTTTGCTGCGTTTAATCTTGTCTTTGCGTGCTTATAAACGCGAATCCAGTGCTGTGATTGGACAGACTTAGACGAGGGGGCGTGGCAATTCTAAAGTCTCTGGACTTGACGTCAGAACCGCATCAGATTATACCATGTTTTCTGACTTGTATGTTCCATTTAAAATAGATTTAGCACCAAGTCTCTGACACACTCAGGCCACTAGGTGTCAGTGTAATCACTATTTCACAACATGGAGAAATGGACTGAGTGCTGCTTCAACACACAGCGGTGCGATGGACACCACTATCTCCCTATTTGCAAAAAGCGTTTGAAACATTTAGTCTTCAGAGTTTCCACTCGGTCGCTGTAGTTTCTCCTTCTGTTCCTTGTTGAATTAATTGTTTCTAATTCACATTTTTATTTATTTTCTTTTGTTTTTAGAATCTTTCTGCTGTGCATCTCTCTCTTTCTCTGTAAGTTTACATTCAGCCGTGCAACCTTTAAAATACCTAGTCATTCCTTTAAAACGCAGTGAGGAAAATGTACACATTGTATTTAATTAATGATTAAAAATGACAGTTGTGATGAATAATAAACCATAATATATTAAAACTCCTCTGAGTCTTATTAAACTATTCATAGGCTCTACCTCATATTAATGAATACATTGTTAATTACTGTGTAGGTACATATTATCACATACATATACACAGATTATTCAAGAACTGAAAGAGATTTTAAAGAGTTCAGGTTTAAGGAAGTTGGTAAAACATTTACTGATGTCTAAGGTACAGACAGGATACACTCACTCTCGTTTTTGTGTGTGTGTGTGTGTGTGTCTATAACGGTTTGCTTTGAAGGGAAGTGAGAGGGTGAGGTGTGTTTCTGTCCTGATCTCAGACTCTGATCATCTGTTTCACTACTGTTTTCCATACACTCACTCCTCATTTTGGCACACCTGCTTCTATGTCTCTCTTACACACACACACACCCAGTCCCTTGAACACACTTCCTTTGCAGCTCACACACTCAGAAACAATCCTTGTATCTCTGCCCTTGTCATTTCTCTCCCTTATTAGAAAATGTCCCCTCTCTATTCACTTGGTCTGAATTTAGTGATGAATTCACCTGCAGAACTCCTTCAGCTTTCATCAGAATGGTGGAATGCTGTTCCAGCTCCTGTAACAGTACACATATATAACATTAGAGTTTGGGGAAATCAGCTTTCCAGGAGCCTTAATCAAATTTAAAAAAACTACATTTCACCTGATGTCAGATTTGGAGAAAACTGACCTAAACTGAACTGAACTGAATTCAGCTGAATGTAACTGATCTGAACTAACCCCAACCCCAACTAAACACTGGATTTTGTTTTGTTTTATATAAAACCCTTCAGAACTGACACTGAATTCAACCAATCAGAGCGCCAGTGGGCAGGGCTTGTGCAGATTCAGGTGGAGGGGAAGACGTCTACTGAAGGTTTTAGTTTCCAGGAAGTAGGTCTATGTTATTTATATTTCAACAGTGAAGCTGAAACAGGACACCATCACACACATCCACCTGAGGATGGACATACACCTCAGAAACACACCAGGGCAAACCAGGGACATGGTGAGTTTACACCGGCTCTTTATTCTCTGTTATTTTCTCTATTAGTTTATCATTCTCTATCTCTATCTGACACTATAGAGCTGTCATTCTCTGTTCTTACCAATATATATATATCACTTTCACATTTATCTACCATTCTCTATCATTCCCTCTATATGACTCTCCTTTAACTAAGTTTTTCACTTTCTATAGCATTCCATTTATATCTCCATCATGTGCTCATTCCGTTTTACTCTCATTTAAAGAGTTTCTCCATTTCTCAACCTTTTGGAGAAAGACAGGAAGAGAGTTGAGAAGGTGGTCTGTCGTGGTTGTCGCTGTTAAAGTGGAAAACTTGCTCAATTTATTCTAGTTGAGGTTTTGATGGTCATTGTGTGATGTGAGTTTTCAAGAGGTGCCTGGTGACCCTCAGTTCATTCTGGCTGAGCAGGTTTCTGCAGGTCAGCCTTCAAAAAGTCTTTGAAAACTTTTTTATATATATATACACTGCATCCACACACAATCACATTTACATTTATGCATTTGGCAGACGCTTTTATCCAAAGCGACTTACAAAAGAGGATCTAACATTCAAACTACAGCACAAATTATACAAAATACCTTACATTAAGTGCAATATGCCAGGAAGTAATAAGTGCATTAAAGAAAGACATTCAGTGCAAGAGATACTCTCGGAAGAGCTGGGTCTTCAAGGATTTCTTGAATGCAGAGAGGGTTTCTGTTGCTCTGATCGTGCTTGGAAGCTCGTTCCATCAGCGTGGTACCAGAGATGAGAATAGCCTCAACTGACCTGTACGGGGGGTTGGTCGTGTTAGTTGGCGCTCCTTTGAGGAACGGAGAGGACGGGTGCTAACATATGGTTTTTAAGAGTCTATTGAGGTAGATGGGAGCAGAACCAGAGAATACTCTGAAGGCCATCATTAGTGATTTAAATTTGATGCGAGCAGCTAAGGGTAGCCAATGCAGCTCAACTAATAGGGGCGTGACATGTGCTCTTTTAGGCTGGTTGAAAACCAGGCATGCTGCAGCATTCTGGATCATCTGTAGCGGTCTCACAGCACAGATTACTAACATCTGAACAAGGAGCTATGTTGCATGTTGAGTTAGGTATGGCCTAATCTTCCTTATGTTGAATAGGGAGAAGCGGCACGATCGAGCTACAGCGGTAATGTGATCTGCGAAGGTCAGCTGGTCATCAACCATGACACCCAGGTTTCTTACAACCTTGGTGGGAGCCACTGATAGGGACTCTAGCTTGATGCTGATGTTGTGGAGAATATCTTCCTTGGCTGGGAGGACCAGTAGTTCAGTTTTGGACAAATTCAATTGGAGGTGATGTTCCTTCATCCATGTAGATATGTCAGAGAGACAGTCAGAGATTCGAGTTGCCATCACATACAACCACACAACTCTATCCCACCTGCATTACCCCTACATCCAACCCACGTCCCACCCATGTCCCAAACCTACCTGTGTCTCACTTTTCTTTTTCCAATTGAAGAACTTAAGGAACCTTGCTGTTATCCAGGGATCCCCTTATGTTTCTATCAGGTTTGACGTCATCAGTGGGGGCTTGGTTCCAGCATCGCTGTGTCTGAATTCAAAGCCATAGATAAATGAATAGAGTCGGGACAGAGTATGGTTTATCCACTGTTTACAGCGTGGTCAGGCCAGAGTGAGATATGATACACATGTGGAAATGATGCAGAAAGGATGACAGAGTCATCCGGAGGAGCTGATTAACAGTGGAGAAAAGTAGCTGACACTCCTGGAGTGGCACTGAACCCCAGAAACACACACAGATGGAGCAGGTTCCCGATTTATTTCTTTTTTTTTTTTTAGTTCTATAAGACTCTATAAATTATCTGTCCACATCCACTGTGCCACAGAGCTTTATTCCAGGCTCTGAGCTCTTTCTGGAGCTTCTTTATCTCGACTCACCTATGAACGCCATCACGGCTCCTGCTGAAGGACCCACTGTTCTTTGGTTCCAGCTGGAAACAAATGTTTTGGTTTGGGAACCAATTTATATTTGAGGAAACCTACAACGGTTCCAAATTATATTTGTGAAAGGGAACTGAACTGTTTTATCATTGGTCAGAAAGGGAGAGCTTTGCATACATTTTTCAAATCTACCAAGCACTGCATGGAGTCTCCAGATACATTTGGCTCTGCTGTGCTGTGTAATAAAAGATGGTAGGTTTTGTTTACTTATAATCTTTTTATTTTTCATTCCTTTAACCAGCACATCATCTGACTAAAGCTGAACTGAGGTGTAGTCAATTCCCGGTTCCATTCCCTGTGATGAAGATCCATGAGAAGATCCTGACCCATTACCTGTATTGTACCTCCCCTGTGGATAAAGAGGGATACCTGTACAAGAAGGTACAACATCATTTCAGGCTCATTAACCTGAGATTAACCCCAGCTACAGCTGTTTACTCCTACATACAGTTACACTACTGAAAAATTTAAAAACATTGAGTTTCCTTCTGCAGTGAGCTCAGTTCAACTGTAACAGACTTTAAACCTCAAAAGACGGTGAAGTAACATGAACTGAGCAGAACAAAGCGCAATTTTGATGCTTCCAGTTAGCATAGTTAAACAGTCCCTCATGACAGGCTAATGTCTGATTAAAAACGAAAAAAGGCCCCCCAAGCATAATTTTCACTCATTTTACTTTTTTTATTATCCTTTTTAAAAACAACAGGATAAAGGTATGAACTTTTTGAGTTACACATTATTACACACTTTGTCTATGACCTCTTGCTCATTCCCTGTTACCCCCTTACACCTAGAACAGTCCTGTCTCCCACTGGGGGAGGACTCAGGAACTGACTGGGCTTCATTTAGACTGCTTCACAAGGACAACCTGAAAATTCATTAATGGTGTTTTAAAAAGTAGCACTGTTAAAGGGTTATTGCACTTACACCTTAAAGGAACACTAGGTAAGATTTATTATTATTGCTCCTGGGCTCACCCTACAGTTACAGAGTGTAATTCACTTTTACAGCACTAGCCTGAAATCAATGGGAGTGGGAGAAAGTGAGGATGGTTTCCTATCCTTCTCCATTTACATAGTGCAGTTTCTGCAGTGCTGAGCTCAGAGTAGCATTGACACCCCATTTATGATCACATTTCAGTTTAATGAATCTAGTGCATAACTAATTAAGCATCTGCCCTATTTCTCCATAGTTTAGAATCCAGGTCTTTCACTAATGTCCTAATAATATACGTCTAATAATAATGTCCTTCCCCTGATTTCCAGGGCTCATCTTCTTTCACATCCCACCAAACCGGCTCTGTCTCTGTTTCTCATAGTTATTCCCCTCTTTATCTCATCATATGATCTATTCATTCTATCTTTAATGGATTTAAACTCTTAGCAAATGTCTCACAGTGTCTTCGCTGCTTTAAAACTGAGCTCTTGATGAAGAGCATTCCTCATATCAATGCTTCCATGTTTATTATCTGAGCTAAAGCAGTGCTGAAGTGAGAGTGGAATGCTGGGAATGACGAATGTTAACCTCAGAGCAGTCACGGTGTGTGACGAGTAGGGGCTTTTTCCTTTCTCTTTCTCTCTCTCTCTCTCTCTCTCTCTCTCTCTCTCTCTTTCTCTCATTTCTCTTTCTTTGTCAATCCTGAAACAGCTCTAGAGATCCATGTGCTGAGGGTCCTGAACACTTCCTCCAGGTAAAGCGCTGTGATGTGAGTAAAATACTGACTGCAGTAAAAGGAAACGTGTACTGTACCTCCCTGAAAACGTGTTGAGCAAAGAAACAAGGACAGCAGCTCAGAGCTCGGTGGTCGTTGTTGTTGTTGATGTTGTGTCTCTGTTGTATTTCTTGTTGCTTTTGTTATTATTTTAGTTATAGTTTTTGTTGATGTTGTTTTATAGTTAAGGTTAGGGTTAATGTTAAGTTTAAGTTTAGGGTTAAGGTAGTAGTACTTCAGGAAAAGTTAATAGTAAGTCTCCACAAAACGAATTCAAGTCTCATTTCCCACAATTCAGTAACAAACTGTTTGTGTTTGTGTGTGTGTGTGTGTGTGTGTGTGTGTGTGTGTGTGTTGGTTTATGTGAAAAATCAGGCCAAAAAGAATGTCCTGACTTTTCTAAAAGTTTTCATTTCAAGATTAAAGTGTGAAAAGTTATTCTTTTGGATTCTGAAAGTTGAGTTGGGGTTAATTAGCTACAGTAATTCTAATGTCTATGTACAGTGTAATCAGTGTTTGTGTGTGTGTGTGTGTGTGTGTGTGTGTGTGTGTCCTGCAGAAAGAGAGGAACCCGTCCTACCTGCGGCGCTGGTTTGTTCTGAAGGGAAACCTGTTGTTCTATCAAGAGCGCCCGGCAGACCGCAGTCTCCTCGGGGTGATAGTTCTGGAAGGCTGTGTGGTCCGGCCCGAGGGGGCGGACGGACTCTTCTCCTTCTCGCTGGTGTTCACGGGGCCGGGCCTGCGGACCTACACACTCGCCACCGAAGACCACCTGAACCGGGAGAACTGGGTCAGCGCCTTACGGACCTCCAGCCACCTGCACACGGCCCTCCTGCTCAAACACCTGCACACACTCTACCAAGGTCAGTCAGGGGTCACTCACTCTGTGGCCGGGGAGGGAAGTAGAAGGGGGGTGTTTTTAATAAAGTGGCCAGTGAGTGTCAGTAGAAGGGGGTGTTTCTGATAAAGTGGCCTGTAAATGTCTGTAGAAGGGGGGTGTTTCTGATAAAGTGGCCAGTGAGTGTCAGTAAAAGGGGGGTGTTTCTGATAAAGTGGCCAGTGTGTGTCAGTAGAGGGGGTGTTTCTGATAAAGTGGCCAGAGAGTGTCAGTAGAAGGGGGGTGTTTCTGATAAAGTGGCCAGGGAGTGTCAGTAGAAGGGGGGCGTTTCTGATAAAGTGGCCAGTGATTGTCAGTAGAAGGAGGGTGTGTCTAATAAAGTGACCAGTGACTGTCAGTAGAAGGGGGTGTTTCTGATAAAGTGGCCAGTGAGTGTCAGTAGAAGGCGGTGTTTCTGATAAAGTGGCCAGTGAGTGTCAGCAGAATGGGGTGTTTCTGATAAAGTGGCCAGTGAGTGTCAGTAGAAGGGGGTGTTTCTGATAAAGTGATCAGGGAGTGTCAGTAGAAGGGCGTGTTTCTGATAAAGTGGCCAGTGAGTGTCAGCAGAATGGGGTGTTTCTGATAAAGTGGCCAGTGAGTGTCAGTAGAAGGGGGTGTTTCTGATAAAGTGGCCAGAGAGTGTCAGTAGAAGGGGGGTGTTTCTGATAAAGTGGCCAGTGAGTGTCAGTAGAAGGGGGTGTTTCTGATAAAGTTTCACTCTATATCTGTGTGTTTGTATCTAACAGAACTGAAACAAGATCAAAGCCTCTGTGACTCCGCCCACTCGTCTCGTGTTAAATCATCGAGTTTTCTGATGGCCTCCTTTAACAGCGTAGCGCCATTCTTCACCCAGAGACCCCCAGCGCTGCCCCGGGAGAAGAGGAGCTACAGTGCCAGCGCCGCCCTGCAGGGCCCATCTGGACATGCACCTATCAAAACAGCCTACAAGAGGTCCCCAAAACTGTGGCCCAAAAGACACGCCTATGTCACGCCCCTCAACGGCCCTGCTCCCTCGCTGGGGGAGTGGCCACCTGTCTGCTTCGAACCTCTGGAGGAGTTCAGCAAACTGCATGAGTATTATGGAAATGAGGTAAAGCAGCTAAGAGCTGATTGGCTGAGAAGCAAACGAGAGCAGGAGGGACATATCGAAGAGGACCTGATTGATTTAGGTTAATGAGTGTCCCACTCTGCTTTAAAGGTGCTGCTTTAAAGGTTATTTTTGTTCTTCACTTTATAGAACAGTACTTACATGGACACCTGGTGGCCTGGAGGTGTCAAAGAGCTTGTACTGGACATTTAAAACATGGCTGCCCTCATCTGGGGGTCCCACTCTATGGAGTATACATTGGTTTGAGAGGTTTGATTCTTCATGCTGTCAGTTAAACTTAACAGAAGCAGTGTAAATAAAAATAAACAATCACTTTCATGAACATTATCTGCTGTTTGTTTTGGTGGAAAAATCATTGACTGCACCTTTAAAGCAGTTCAGTCTGAGCTCAAATGGTTTTGGTGTCTGAAATTGGAATCTTTCCAGCCATAAAGTAAGGGACACTCTGGAGTAGCTGCACATGAGTCTAATGTCTATACTCAATGCCAAGAATGGACTGCAGGGCTGTGAAGCATTGGGACTGTGTTTCATGCAGTGATTGAGCCACATCCTAAATTTTTGGGATGAGTTAGAGTGCCAGAATTACCCTCCAACATCAGGACCAGGCTGCCATCACATCCTCACAGCAATGTTTCAGCATGGCCCGAAGAGAGGGACACACTTGTGATTAATAGCCATCATTTCAGGAGAAACACAGCCCGTGGTCAGTTTCAGTCTGGCTCAGTGGAACCCAAGTGCTCTCCTCTCTTCCTCTTCTCTCCTCCTCCTCATGCTCCACTTCTGTCTTTCTGAGGAACTGAGATGGACAGATGTGAACTGATCACCCCCGCCCCCACCCCACATTAACTCACTCATTCCCACTGCCTCAGCACATCAGCGAACACGTTCACTCTTGCATGAATGTGTCATAACATTAAAGACACATCCTTGTTTCTAAACTCAAGCAGCACTGCTGTGTCTGATCCACTCGTGACTGCAGCACTGAGAATGATCCAACACCCTAATCATATCTGCTCTGTGGGGGTCCTGACCATTGAAGAACAGGGTGAAAGGGGGTTAACAAAGTATGCAGAGCAACAGATGTACTACAGTATGGTCTACTGGTCTGTAACTGTAGAACTGTGTGGTCAGTGGAGCTGAGAGGAGTGTAGAAACATATAGATGGCTTTAATGTTTTGGCTGCTGGGTGTGTGTCATTCACAGCAGTGTCCAGACACACACTTCACTTCCTGCTGAATATAATTGCTTGAGTTTATGAAGGTGTTGGTTTGTTCTGAGCGTGTGCACAGCTGGGCGCTGGGTGTGTTATTAACTCGCACAGATGTTGAATTAACTTCTGTATTCATCAGTAGACAGCAGTAGATATCAGAGACTGGGTGTAACCTGAGTTAAAATAGAGGTGAAAAACACAGTTTCCTGTGTGTGTGTGTGTGTGTGTGAGAGAGAGAGAGAGAGAGAGTTCCAGGTTTCACTAACATTGTGGGGACTTATCATCTTCTACAGTATAATTGAGACTAAAATTACACTTTAGTTTGAAGATGCTTTGGGCTACATTTAGGGTATGGCTCAGTGTAAGAGTACACAAGAAAAATAGATGTCTATATAAAATGTCCCCTGAAACAATGGGTGTGTGTGTGTACCAGGAATATAGCCCATTGTGGGAAGCAAAACCTGTTAACACACTCACATCATGGGGACTTGTCTTCCTTGTGGGGGCCACCAGCCAGTCCCCACAATGTAATCATTACATATTCAGGTGTAGACATGTTTTAAGGTTGGATTAAGGTTAAGGTTAGAGTTAAGCTTGTAGTAGTCATGGAAAAGGTTATAGTAAGCATCCACATTAACAACGGAAGTTGTTCTAACTTGTATGTAACTTCCCCACAATTCAAAGGCACCCTTGTGTGTGTGTGTGTGTGTGTGTCCATCCAGGAACCTCTAACAGTTTCATAAACTTAACTAAATTCCCCTTTTCTCTCTCTCTGAGGTCTGAGAATGAAACTGTGAACTGTGTTAATATCATGATGCTGAATGAACCAATAGAAATGAACCGTAATAAACCAGAAAAAACCCAGCTGCATTTACTTCCAAACGACATTTTCATCAATGTTTTGCCTTTTTCGTAAAATTATTACTCCAACCGTGAATATTTACACTGATCAGTCACAAGATTAAAACCACAGACAGGTGAAGTAACACTGATGATCTTGTTACAGCGCCCCCTGTTGAAGTTGGAGGGTATATCAAGGAAGGCAAGTATTTATATTATTTATAAATTATATATTTTTGCACACAATGGCTATCCAAAGTGGTTTATAAAACAGTACAGAAATATTAAAGCAGTTAAAAGGTAGATAAAAATTTTAAAAGGCAGTGAGTGAAGGGTCAGTTCTTGGAGTCGATGTTGGAGCAGGAGAAGTGCTCAGAGTATGAATCTGAGAGCCACACTGTCATGGTTATAATGTTCTGCTCAATCTCCAGAACTCAGGTCTGTGAGGTGTTCCTGGTGTGCAGTGGTCGACCCGAGTGTCGCTGACTGAGGGGGAACTGAAAGTGTCTGGGCTCTGGAGTGATGCAGCTCCATCCAGTTCCTAATCGACCAACAGGACCAGAAAGTGTCCATAGTCCTTTGACCACTTAGTGCATGTAATCCCTCAGATAAAGGTGGTTTCAGACCTCTCCTCAGACAATAAGGTTGTGATTGAGGACCCCCGGGCAGAAGCGTGCAGATTTATGCTCTGTAACGTATATCACAGCTGTGAGGAGAGAAAGAGCAACTCACAGCTTCTAAAGTGTCCTGAGGCCCCCCGAAGCCCCTCACTGCATCTTTAACCTCCCCCAGAATGCACCGGGGCGGCGTCCATCACGTCGGTCTGTGTACATTCCACTCGTCTGCGCTCTGACGGATGGACGTTGCTCTCGTCTCACTTTACACTCAACATACTTCCAACATATGGATCCTCTACACACACACACACACAGATCAGTATGTTAACACCTGCAGAGAAACGTAAACACACCCTCCACCTGATGACACACCACTCTCTGGATAACCAGCAGAGAAAGGGAGAGAGAGATGGAGAGAGGGGGAGTGAGAGGGAGTTAGAGTTTATGAACATAATCACGTTTCTTTTCCTGTAAACATTAATTTTATAATCACATATTTAAAAATAAAAGATATAAAAATATTTTAATGTAAACAACATAAAGGAGCGATCAGTACTTTTCTCCAGGATTAGCGGTTACAGACAATGAATGAATGGATGAATGGATGAATGATTCTTCACTTTATAAAACCTTTGTACTGACCGCTAGTGGCCTGAATGTATTTCAGAGATTTTGTACTAAACCAAACATTGCAGGTGGACAGGGAGTGTCTCTGTCTCTGGGGCCTCAGGGTCCTGGGTGGGACCCACTCCTCGGGTCACTGTCTGTGAGGAGTGTGGTGCGTTCTCCCTGTGTCAGTGTGGGTTTCCTCTGGGTGCTCAGCTTTCCTCCCACAGTCCAAACACACATTTTGGTAGATGGAGTTTGTGTGTGAAACTCTCCACAGGTGTGAGTGTGAGTGACTGAGCGAGTGTGTGAATGACAGAGCAAGTGTGTAAACATTGAGTGTCTGTTACGTTATTTCAGTTGTCACAGTGCTGAGGGATTTACATTGGATTGAGAGGCAGAGGGTTAGACAGGGGACCGAGGTCAAACCAGTATGAAACAGGTGGTGCTTCAGGAGTTGGACACCAAACACGTCTAATCAAATCACCACCTTCTAATACCACCTTCTCCTCCACCACCTTCTCCTCCACTTACTCCTCCACCTCCATCTTCTCCTCTACCTCCACATTCTTCTCTAATTCCACCTTCTCCTCCACTGCCATCTTCTCCTCCACCATCTTCTCTACCTACACCTTCTCCTCCACTGCCATCTTCTCCTCTACTTTCTCCTCCACCTTCTCCTTTACCTCCACCTTCTCCTTCACTTTCTCCTTTAACTCCACCTTCTCCTCTACCTCCACCTTCTTCTCTATCTCAACCTTCTCCTACACTTTCTGCTATATCTCCACCTTCTCCTCCACTGCCATCTTCTCCTCCACCTCCACCTTCTCCTCTACCTCCACTTTCTCCTCCACCTCCACCTTCTCCTCTACCTCCACTTTGTCATCCAGCTCCACTTTCTCCTCTACCTCCACCTTCTCCTCCACCTCCACCTTCTCATCTACCTCCACTTTCTCCTCCACTTCCACTTTCTCTACTTTTCTTCTACTTCCACTGTCTCCTCCACGATCTCCTCTAACTCCAACTTCTCCTTCTCCTTATGTTATAGTTACAGTCATGTGTGACCAGGTCAGTGACTGAACCTACAGTGTCCTCGTCCTCCTAAACGGACAGACCCAGTCACATGAGAAAGAGAAGGAGAGATCTGATGAACTGAAGAAGGAGAGGAATGCAAACAAAGCAAAGCTTTCACAAACCAGAGAAGGAAGCGACGGACAGACGGGGGGAGAGAAGGAGGTGAAGAAGAAGGGATCAGCTTGGTTTTCTATTTTGGTTCCTCTCAGCTGTCCCTCAGAAACATGCAGCACCTCCATCTGCCCCTCAGGAACTCCTCTGGACACACACACACACACACTTCATCCTCACATCCTCCCAATTAATCCATCCAGAGAGAGAGAGAGAGAGGAGGGAGGGAGGGAGGAATAACAAAGACGGAGAGCATTAGCATTACATTTTGTAAACATTTTGTACATTTGAAGGATTGTTTCCTTCTTAAAGTTTTAATATTGTTACTCAGTCTTTGGCAACACAACACGAATGTATCTGTGTCGTACCAATACAGCACCTTGAATTAAACAGAAATGAGAGAGTGTGTGTGACAGAGAGAGAGAGTGTGTGTGTGTGTGTGTGTGTGTGTGTGTGTGAGAGAGAGAGAGAGAGAGAGAGAGAGAGAGAGAGAGAGAGAGAGAGAGAGAGAGAGAGAGAGAGAGAGAGAGTCTGGATATGGATGTGGTCTGTGGGGGAGGCTGTTGTTCATTGGTCATCTCTATAAAGGGAAGGGTATTAAAACCTATTTTTGATTGGAGCCGAGAGCAGCAGCTTGAAGCAGTGGACAGTGTGTGTGTGTGTGTCCAACACAGCACTGTGATTTTCCTGCTCCTCTCTCAACAGGGTTCAGGTTCATAGTCACAAACATATCCACAGAGACAAGAAAAGACAAACAAACGTAAAGGATCAGACACAGCAGTGCTGCTAGAGTTTAAAAACGCTGTTTCCACTCACTGTCCACTCTGTGAGACACTCCTACCTCATTGGTCTACCTTGTAGATGTAAAGTCTAATGAGGGGATTAAAAACTCCAGCAGTACTGCTGTGTCTGATCCACTCGCACCAGCACAACACACACTAACACACCACCACCACGTCAGTGTCACTGCAGCGCTGAGAATGATCCACCACCACATCACACCTGCTCTGTGGGTGTCCTGAGCACTGAAGAACAGAGTGATAGGGGCAAACAAAGTATGCAGAGCAACAGATGGACTACCGTCTGTAACTGTAGAACTCTAAAATGTTCGTGTGTGGTCAGTGGAGCTGAGAGAATGGAATATGTGTATAGAAACAATGTGTTTATAATAAAATGGATGATCACTGTATGATTAACAGCAAATTTTGACCACTTCATGGTTGTGAAGGCATGGCATGTGGCATGTGGCTCCTGTGCTCTGTAGCAGATTTGTTAAAGTGGACAGTGTGTGAAACTAATTAAATGTTGTACTGTTCAGGGCCATGAGGAAGCAAACGCAGCCACAAATCCAAGAGGAGCAGCTGACATTTATCTTTCTCCACCCCACAAAAGAATTTTAGTCCTAACATGAAAGCGGCATTTAAACTCAGACTGGACTCAGAGTTAAGAGTCCACTTTTCTGAAAAAGGCCCAAAATAGGAATCCAACACACTGCAATGAATGATCCCTGACACTGCTTCCACTACATGATCCCTACTCTATTCTTTCTTAATTTTTTCCACCAGGTAAATCAGGTCCTGGTTCTGGAAGCGGGTTCTTGTTTAGTTGCTGTTCTCTCGTGGTTCAGAGCGAGCCGAGTAGGGACTAAACCGTGGAGTGTAAACCTTGCAGAGCACTGATTCTTCAGAGAGAGTCGTCACTCTACGCCACGCAACACAGACGTCCAGCACCAACTCTCCACCTGTAAAATCTCCAGCTGCAGCAGAGATCACATTTATTTTTATCCGACTCACGACAACAGCATGTAAAATTACGCTGTGGTCTTTTGAAGAGGTTCAAACGCTCCTTGGATCGGTGGCCGACAAAAGAATCCAGCGAGAGCTAGACGCTGCAACAATGAAGGAACAAACTCTACTGATGGTAGTGGAAAACCAACCAGGGACCAAACAGAGAGTAGAGTCCAGTAGAATCCATTAAAGTAGGAGCCATGTTTAAATAGTGCCTCAAGTGACAAACTGACCAATGGAAATGCTCCAAATGTATTTTTATTTCTTTATATTAACCTTAACTATTAAGGTTTGTCTTTGCTTTCAGGAGTGATGTCACAGCCATCCGTAATGACATCATACTGGTCCTCTTTCTTTCTCTCTCTCTCTCTCTCTCCCTCTCCCTCTCTCTCACACACACACTTCATCACAAAATATGCAGGTGTCTCATTATTCTGCACAAGCTGGCTGCTCTCCTCCAAGGGTGTTGAGCTGACAAAAAAAAATGTCTTGTACATGTATTCTCCACTAAGTAATTTTTCTATATTGGAGATATGTGCTAGTTTTTTTCAGTCATTACGTTAATCTCATTACATCACCCTGCAATCATTGCAGCAAAACCTCATCTCAAATTAGTTTTGTTCTTTTTTACGTACAAAACCTGAAAGGCACATTATGGTGAAAATGTGGACCTCTTTATGATGATGTTTGTTTTTTAAGATACCAGGCATTTTCACTGGCATTTTCCTAATGGGCAGTGGACGGCAGTGGACGTCAGGGTAAAGGTCTATAGATTCTGTATGTCAGCCATTTTGAGTTAAAAATATAAGCCCATATTCAACTGACGAGCCATTAAAAGGTAAAGTGCACATCATAACCCCAAAATATAGGTTCCACTGATATGGAGGGATGGATGGAAGGAGGAATGGGCAAGGGGGGTTCAATGAGGGTCACCTAGTTATGTCCATATTAGTCCACGTGGGACGGTCACTACATCTCCAGAGTATCAGATTTACCGCCATTCCAAGACACACGGCTATTTCTGTGTGGACGTAAGGCGATAGCGTCCCTCCGTTTGTCCCCCATCCCTCCGTCTCTCGCCAAGCCCTCCGTCCGCTCCTTCCATCCCTCTGCTTCTCTGTGTCCATCATTCCACCAAAGCCAAACTTAAGACTGGGACTATAATTAGCTCTGAGTGGGAGGTATATAAGCCCCCGGAGATCCAGAGCCAAGTCGCGGCTTCACTTGCTCTTCTCTTCTTCGAGCTTCTTCCACTCCACAAATCCGTCTCAGTATGGTGAGTACCTCCACCTGGCCGGGCCCTCACCTTGACACTGACCCTCACCTGGGCACTGTCATTTACCTGGACCACAAATTTAAGGCTGCAGCTAATGCGGATGTAACCTACTCTTGGATCGCAGCCGTTTATCTGTGGATTTTGCTGAACAAGGACTGGGTCCAGAGTCTTAGGCTGGTTTGGTTGTGTTGGATGAATGCCATTTTTTTATTAATTTATTTGGGGATTGAAATGAAAACACTTCATTACATTTTGATTTTGCTCAGAAATTTATAAATAAATGGTGGACAAAAAACTAAACAAAACAGGGAAATGGAAAATATATATTTAAGCTTCATTCATTAAAGGATAAAGGAAAGAAGTTTACAAAAGAAAAAAATATAAAATATATCTGTTACATGTGCAAGTTATATATGTAGTAATTCATTTTAATTCACTTTTATGGTCCTTACACCAGTGATGTAGAACATAACGAGACCCAGTCAGACAGTGATGGTAAGTTTCACTGTCACTGTTGTGAGACCCTCAACTGTACACTTTAATCCCTTTAATTTAGGAATATTTTTGGACTATGTATATATAAATAGATATATTTTTTTCAGTTGGATTAATTTCCTAAATCTCATTTCAACTACAGAATTGTATAATTTGTGATATGAAAATGTTCAGATATGTAACTTTAGCTGTAATTGATCTTAAAAGTACACAACTGGACTTTAAGACCCCTGGTGGAATTTTGAAAGGTTATTTACACGGTCTCTGTGTGTGTGTGTTTAGTTAAGCAGTAAATATAGGCCTTGGTAATTGATTGTGTGTGTATACGGTGTGTAAGAAGATGTATTCTGTACTGGGCCCAGTTTGCAGACTCACAGAAAAGTCCAAACCAGACCAATCTGGAGATTATACTCATTGTCCAGTCCCTTTCCTCTGAAAGAACACTGTAGAACAGGTCTAGGTTTCATTGTCTGGGGTCTTTCCGAGCCTGTGGCCTATGCTGCTGTCTACTGAAACATTGTATAGGCTGTAGATGGACTGAAGATGTTGTCCAGACCTAAACTGCCCCAGCTGCTCTAGCTGAACGCTCCCCTGAGAGAAGGACTAAGAGCAGTTTGTACACCAGTGTGTAAACCTGCTGTGTTGATTTGTTTGTTGTGTTAAATGCCGGCTGTTTGTGACCTGCAGCCACCCAAGAAGGCCAAGAGGAGGGCAGGAGGAGGAGAGGGATCCTCAAATGTCTTCTCCATGTTCGAGCAGAGCCAGATCCAAGAGTACAAAGAGGTGAGTGTCTTAACACAGTTTTAGCTTCTAAAAATCATGTTTGTTCATATTTTTAACTAAAATATTGCCAAAGCAGCTTTGTACATCATTTTTGTAAGACTTCTATTAATACTGTTTGACATTTTACACCAGATTATATTTAATTCTTATTATAGTTCAATTATAACTTCATTCATTTTCATTACAAAGTGAAAAGTACTAAAAATCTATTTAGCTCTGTATTTTTACAAATAAAAAATATATATAGAAATTATATTAGAAAAAAATTTAATTATTATTTTAATAATAACCTTGAGGTTGTGGGTTAGAGTCCCACTATGGGTGACTGTCTGTGAGGAGTTGGTGTGTTCTCCCTGTGTCCGCGTGGGTTTCCTCAGGGTGCTCCGGTTTCCTCCCACGCTCCAAAAACACACGTTGGTAGGTGGATTGGAGACTCAAAAGTGTCCGTAGGTGTGAGTGAATGTGTGAGTTGGTGTTGCCCTGTGAAGGACTGATGCCCCCTCCAGGGTGTGATCCCACCTTGCGCCGAGTGATTCCAGGTAGGCTCTGGACCCACAGAGATCCTGAACTCGATAAGCGCTTACAGACAATGAATGAATGATTATATACATTTGCAAAAAAATCAGCACTGTTCCTGGTCTTCCCAGTTTGATTTAGTTCAGGAATCAGTTTTGGTATCAGTTTTCATTGTTTTCGTCAGCTTAGCTGCCAGTTCTCCGGAAGCATTTTCAATTAGCGTTGATTAGCAGAGGAATCAGATAGCTTAGCTTTCAGTTAGCTCATTAGCGAGGTCTAAATAGCTCATTATTAACTCAGAATCAGGTTCGATCAGCTATTCCTAAGTGAACAGTTTACAGTACACATTGAAGACAAAGGCAGTAGCGTTGAGAAGTAGTTTCTTCCTTGTTTGAGTGGGATAGTTTGAACTCTGTAAAGTGAGTAAGCAGCAGAAGGCAGAACATTCTCAGGTTAATTATCCTCCTTCAGAAAGAGCTTCTCTCCAAAAGGAAAGAAATCCACATCTATCTTTAGTCTTTGGCGCAGCTTTGATATGGAAGGAATTACAACTGGAATACACTCGATCAGCTGAGTCAACACCACCCCATCTCACTCTCGCTCTCTCTCTCTCTCTATCTCTACCTCTCTCTCTCTCTCTCTCTCTCCGTTAATAAAAACAGGAATGTCATTAGCGCAGTTGTCTGAAATATCTCGCCCTCTCCACCCTTCATCTGTTCATCACTCCATTTCTTTCTTTCCTAATCTCACTAGAGCAGCAGCTGAGGGCTTTAGAGAACAACTGTGTGTGCGTGTGTGTGTGTGTGTGTGTGAGAGAGAGAGAGAGAGAGACAGAGAGAGAGAGACAGAGAGAGAGAGGAAGAAAGATGTTACAGTACATAAGATTTTTCAAGATGTTCTGACACTATCCCTTATTCTGTGATACATTTTGATTCGGATCTATTTTCTAGTGAATATATTTCTATCCCTCGCTCTGTCTCCACTGACCTTCTCTGGTTATGATATGAGGATTGAACTCGTGGTCAGTTGATGGAGTGAGGTCAATAAATAAGTGCAGCTGTTAGGTTAAAGAACCAAAGAGTACAGTAGAGCTCAGTTAATCAGGGCAGAAAGACAGATGATGGACAATAAGGGGACAGCTTATGTGTGTGTGTGAGAGCTAAGTGTTGAGCCTCTGAGGCGTCTGGAAGAGCAAGTGTGTGAGTGTGTGTGTGTTTGTTTGTGTTTGTGAAAGCGATCCCACCATTTAGGAGATGAGTGGAATCTCACTCTGGGCAGATTGGAGATATTTATATGTAATGGATGGAGAGATGACGAGTGTGAAGGAGATGATAGAAGGACGTGCAGCTGTTCAAGTCAGAGACTTGTCTTCAGTTTCATGAGTGAGGAAACAGATGGAGAACAGCAGTTCATGAGCATTACAGAGTTCTCTACAGTACTGTATTACGTTCTGTCAGAATTACCATGTGGGTCATATGAATGTTACAGAACTTGTGGACTTGTGTTTTTAGATAATCAACACACCAACTTCTATCTAATGTCAAAACCTTTTTCTGTCAAAGTGTTTGCTACTCAGTCATGTTAAAAACAACTGCATCTCTCCCCCCACAGGCTTTCACAATCATTGACCAGAACAGAGACGGCATCATCAGCAAGGATGACCTGAGGGACGTGTTGGCCTCAATGGGTACGATTTCCATCTCTTTACACACAGACATCAGCCTTATCAGAAAAAAAGCCCTTTGCATTGTCACTCACTGGCCACTTTATTAGGAACACCCCCTTCTACTGACATTCTATGACCACTCTATGACATTAGCCACCTTTAATTGACTCTCTCTCTCTCTCTCTCCCTGTCTGCAGGTCAGCTGAATGTGAAGAATGAGGAGCTGGAGGCCATGATTAAGGAGGCCAGTGGCCCAATCAACTTCACCGTCTTCCTCACCATGTTTGGAGAGAAGCTGAAGGGTATGACTACAGAATTTTAGACAGCACTCTGTGGAGCAGAGGAACTGTGTTCCTCAGAGTGCTGGAGCTCCATCCAGTTACCAATCAACTGATAAACAATCATAAAACTCATGACCTTTGTTGTAAACTGGTGTCCTTCTGTCTGGCCAGGTGCTGACCCCGAGGACGTTATCCTGGCCTCTTTCAAGGTGCTGGACCCTGAGGGCACAGGCACCATTAAGAAGGCCTTGTAAGTACAGTAGAACCCCACCCCTACCCCCTACTGCCACTCACTAGCCACTTTATCAGAAACACCCCCTCCACCCCATTCTACTGACTCTCACTGGTCACTTTATCAGATCCCCGTATCATTTCTCTGGATTGTGTTAGTTATGTAACTGTTGTCTTGTTTCCTCTGCAGCCTGGAGGAGCTCCTCAGCACTCAGTGTGACAGGTTCTCCCCAGAGGAGGTCAGTGAATGTAACCAGAGGCATCTAAAGCTCCTCACAACCTCCCTTGAATCCTTCATGAATTGTCTAACCTCTGTTAATTACTTTATACTTTGTCTAACCTCAGTTTGTCTAAATTTTCTAGATTATTTTGGGCTTTTTCTAATCATCGTCAATTATTCTGAGCTTCGTCTAAAATTCCTCAACTGCTATATCATTTGTCTAACCTCTTTCAGTTGCAATGTGATGTTTCTAACCTCCTATGACTGCTTTGTGATTTTTCTAACCTCCCCAGATGTATTTGTACTTTGTCTAAACTCCCTCAACTTCTTTGATTTGTCTAACCTTCCTCCAGTATTTTGTGCTTTGAATACACTCCTCTGTTGATTACTTTATTATTTGTCTAACTTCCATCTAATAATTAATACTTTGTCTAACCCCCCTGTTAAATACTTTATGATTTGTCTAACCTCCCTCTAATAACTTGTGATTTGTCTAACTTCGTTTTTTGACCACTTTATGATTTGTCTAACCTTCCCCTCTGGTTGTTCCTCAGATTAAGAACCTGTGGACCGCCTTCCCCCCAGATGTGGCAGGCAATGTCGACTACAAGAACATCTGCTATGTCATCACACACGGAGAGGAGAAGGAGGAGTAAGGGAGGAAAACAACAGCTCTGAGAAAAGAAAGAAGCGATGACTCTGCGACCCTCTCTGCTCTGCCCTCCCAGTCTGTTCTTGTGTCCTTTCCTTCCCTCATTCCCTTCCTCTCATTTTCCCTTCTTACGTTATGTCTCCTCTTCAGACATTCACCCATAACAAAGCAAAGACTCGTCTCTGAGAGACTGCAGCCCGGGGGAACCGAGAGGCTAATCCTTCTGTGGGGAAACAGGATTGTTTTTTTTCAATAAAATTATCTTTTAACATCATCTCCATCTCTCCATCTTCCTCTCTTTCCCTTCTACTCATTCCTCCTCCTTTTCTACCTCTCCTTTATATATTTTAACAACTTTACCACTACCATCTCTCAACACCACATGCTTCATGCTACGCTGGCATGTGTGGAAAGCTACTGCTAGCCTTGCTCATGTTTACAGTTAAAATTAGGCTAGTTTAGCCTAGCCTAGCCTAACGTTTAGCTATTTTAGGCAGCTCTTTAATGCATTAGCTGCAACAGTTAACTAAAATTTAGGCTAGCTTAGCCTAACCTAGCCTAGACTAACATTTAAGGCTTTAGTTGCAACAGCCGAGTAGTTTGGATACGAGAGATTTTCTCTGGAGGATGAAAATAAACAGAAACAAAATGGAGGGATCTCTTTCTACAATAGAAGAATCCATATATTTTTTTATTTTCCATCCCCCACAATTAGAAAAACAACAAGAGGAGAGAATAAAAGGAAAAGGCCTGGCCTCCTAAAAGCGATGGCTGGCTTGCTCCAGGGGGAGAGAGAAAGAGACAGAGAGAATGTGAAAGAAAGACGATCTGAAAGAGGAGTGGAGAGCAGCGATGGAAAGAAATCATTCCCTTCTTCCCTCGCTCTCTCTCCTCCTCTGCCTGTGTCCCATGTCTTTGTCGCTCGTCCGGCTCCTTTTCTTTCTGTCCTTCACCCGGGCTTTGCTTTGCTCTGTCTCCAACTCTTCTGTAACCAATAAAAAGAGAAATTGTGAATAAAGCAATCTTATCTTTCGTACCTCTGCGTCTGTCCGTACATCCACAGGGAGCAGGATCATGTAGAGTTGACCAGCCTGAATCCATCCTCCAGTAAATGTATTCCATGGGTAAAATTCACCCACGGGGTTTACAAAGCAACTTGAGTTATAGCTTTTAGACCCTGTGCCCACTGGATGTAGTGCTGGTATGAGTGGATCAGACACAGCAGTGCAGCTGAAGTTTTTAAACCCGGTGTCCCTTGTTGCTCAACCGTGCAGATGTAAAGTCAGGGACTGTAGCTCATCTGTGGCTGCATAGTTTGTGTTAGTCATCCCCTAGTCCTTCATCGGTGGACATAGGACCTTGTGAAACTGATGTTTTTGGTTGGTGGACTATACTCAGTCCGGCAGTGACACTAAGGGCTTTAAAAACTCCAGCAGTACTGCTGTGTCTGTTTCACTCATACCAGCGCAGCGCACACTAACATGCCACCACCACGTCAGTGTCACTGCAGCACTGAGAATGATCCCCCACCCAAATAATATCTGCTCTGTGGGGGTCCTGGCCATCGACGTGCAGGGTGAATTTGGGTAACAACACATGCAGGGCAACAGATGGGCCCCAATCTGTAACTGTAAAACTACAAAGTGCTCCTGTGTTGTCAGTGGATCTGAGAGAATGGACAGTGAGAAAAAAAAGTAGTGTTTTGGCTGATCAGTGTATATTTCTAATATCTAAATTATAAAAAGTTTCCAATCTCAGGTATATGTGATTTAAAGAAATATCGCTTTTATTTAAGCGAGTGGAAAATCTGTGTAAATAAAAGAAGATGGTTTATATCAGTGTTTAGTGGGAGCAGCATTTCCTCTGGGAATATTCTTTAGAAATGAATAATAACTTAATATAAAATAAATCTGTCACCTTGGTAAAGCTGGAGACGTTCCTTGTGTAGTTTCTGAATGAGATCTGAGAGAAGCTGCTGCCCCCCTGCGGTTATTGAAGGAGCAGCGTTAAAGAGGTCATGCCCTAAATGTCATAACATCAGATATTTGGGGCGTTTTCTTTCTTTCTTTCTTTCTTTTTTTTAAACAAAGAATAAATTCAGCCTTGTTTCTTATATGAATGATCATTTACAAAGGTTTATAATTGGTTTAAAATCCTGTTTATTACATGATATTAATTAGATTGTAAACACCTTAAAGTGCATTAATAATCATTTGTAACACAGAGATAGAAAGAGTGACAGTGACCTTTTATTTTATTTAGTGACTTTTTATTTTACACTGCATGTATTATCATTAACAAAGTATAAAACGACTTTATATCAGTGATTAATTCATTAACTGGATAAACTTAACAGACATGTACTGGAGCTGACAGGGTTAATGTCGACTAATGGAGAAAACCAAGAAAGGTAAGTATGTAGATGGACGTGGATTCACTAGGTCACTGTTACTCTTTCTGTGTGTTGTCATTATAAATGACAAAAAACTTACAACCTAATTAAAAAAATCAATAAGCAAATTATACATGAGTTAAATCTTTATCAGTGTAGATATACTCTAAAGTGATAACTAATTTTCAACATTAAAAATCTATGAATCTTTGTTACTCTGTTTTGCACCAGAGTTATTATCTAATTGGCTGTACTGCAGTGTGCCCTTGTTGATGACAGTGACTAACTTTTCCAATATGTGCCAATGGACTGACAACAGCCCACCAACCAAACAATACACAGCCATCAGTGTCCTGTGTCCACTGGTGAAGGACTAGAGGATGAACAACACAAACTGTGGTGGTCATGAGCTACTGTCTTACATCTACAAGATGGACCAACAAGGTAGGAGAGTCTAAGGTAGGAGTGGACAGTGGACACAGGGTTAAAACTCCAGGAGCACTGCTGTGTCTGATCCACTCATACCAGTACAACACACACTAACACACCAGAACCACGTTAGTGTTACTGCAGCGCTGAATGATTCACCACCCACATCTTACCTGCACTTTGAGGGTCTTGACCATGAAAGGTGGCTAATAAACTATGCAGAGCAACATATGGACGACAGTCTGTAACTCAGTGCTCTTGTACAGGGTGTTTGTATTGTTTTGGCTGGTGGGTGCGTGTCCAGCAGAGGGCGCTCGGTGTGTCTCTCACTCTGTTGAAGGAGGCGTGTTGAACAGTTGAATGGCGCAGAGGGAAAAAGCAGCAGCAGGATTGTAGAGGTAAACAATCAATTTACTGCCTCACAGAAACGGAATTCTGTTTAATTTTTATTTTTGTGGAGTCCCTACATTTTATAAGATGTACCCGATGATTAAAATCTGTTTGTAAGAATAAATAAAGGCTAGAACTGCTCGAAAAGGCCATTCAGTAACGTAGCTTAGCATAGTGTGCTATTAGATTTAGCACGGACTTTTATTTTGTATACTCCAAAATATTAGTAATATCAGCCTTTTTTTAGCTTCGTTTAAAAGTTAAGCCAGACTTATTTAATCCCGTGGTTTTTACGTGACTCCTTCAGAAGCTTTCCCTTTTAAAATAAATGTTTCTGACTACTTGTACCTGAAGTTTATGTGCATTCTCATTTGAGTATTTGAATAATTAATAAATAATGTAAAAGTCCCATGTCCTACACATGTCATGTATTTGTGAGGTTTTAATAATTAAAACAATCATGGTTCCCTTTGTAATAACTATTTTCCAGTCTTTCCTAATCCCTTATACAGACTATATTTTGGTTACTCTTGATTCTTATCTAAGACTGTATCTTAAATGGAAATTAGCTCTCTTTAGATTGGCTCAATCAAAAAACAGTACAGATTGAAGAACTTTTTATATTGAATCATTTCTGGTATTTGAACTATATACATACTGGTCAAATTATATTATTATTGTTATTATTGTTGTTGTTATATTAATATGTATAACATTAATTTCCATTGAGTTAAAAATACTGAACAAGAAAATTGCAGTTCTTGAGGAAAACACGTTTGCACAACTGATAAGGTGTCCAAGATTTTTGCTATGTTCCCAAGTAGTTTCTACGCTCTCGCCTAGCCCCTGTGTTTGGTCAGGTGTTGCTAGTGTATTTGGATAATTGTAATATAACTTTTCATAAATCTTTATTCACAGACCCCATTTAGTCTTATGGGGAAAATTAGGTAAAAACTATCAGTAACTATGCAATAGCCATACGGCCAATCAAAATTTGTATACAAGCATGCATCATAATCTGGAGGTGGTATGATGTTGATATCTAGAAAACTGCAGGACGAGGTACTGACCAAAAATTTGTCCCAAAAATAATAGAAAAGCGAAAAAGACAAGAGTATTGCACATTGCCATAATAAACAGTAAATCTATAAAAGTGCAGTTAATGGCCAGGTTACATTACTTTTCCACACTATTGTACAATTTTAAATTGAGTATTTTCAGCTCCTCTTTTTACTTATTTCCCATGTAATTTATACATATTTACTGTAAATAATAAGAAAAATAACAATGTTTGTTTGTTCTGCCTCTGTTTAGTCTCTGTAATCTGCCAGAAATTAAACATGTAAAAACAAGTATGATACAAAAGAAGACAACTTCAGATCCACATAAGGATAAAATAAAGGACAGTAAATCAAGAAAAAAGACAAATGCTTTGGTGGGTGTTATACATAATGGTCAAATAACATTCAATATCTGTATTTCAGAATGTCTAAAAGAAAAGTGACATTTGAAGATGGAGAAGGGGAAATTAATTTGGAAGATGATGTCCCACAGAAGAAGGTGAATTATAATTTAACTCGTTTTACTGTGTCTTTACAACTTACACATTTTTTTATCAACTTCACCGTCCATATAGGACACGGGACGCTGTCAACTGGATGGTTTTATTTGGTGGACTACTCTCAGTCCAGCAGTGACACTGGGGGGTTTTGAAACTCCAGCAGCACTGCTATGTCTGATCCACTCGTACCAGCACAACACACACTAACATACCACACCCACGTCAGTGTTACTGCAGCTCTGAGAATGATCCACCACCCAAATCATACCTGATCTGCTGTGGTCTTGTGAGGGTCCTGACCAGCCTGAAGTGCTGTATACTGATTTATCTGTGTGTGTGTGTGTGTTTCTGTAGATGTACGATGTAGTGAGTGGCCCAGGCTCCAGGTTTAAGGAGAAACACTCTCTGGACAGTGATGAGGAAGACGAGGGAGAGGACAGAGACGACAATGGCAAATACAACATACTCGCCAGCGACGATGTTGAAGGTACATGAAGGGGAAGTGTGTTATCTCTGCGTGTTTATATTCAACTGAGTCCTACACTGTGTGTGTCACAGTGTAGCCCCCTCTTGTAATGAGTGAGTACAGCTACTTAGGTCCTACTTCGGACACAGTGTGTAACCACTATTAAATGGAATGCTTGAACACACACAATCGCTGGATTATTTTGTTGGCCACCCATCCAGGGAGCATTTGAACGTCTTCAAAAAGCACAGCATAATTTTAAAAGCTGTTCAGAAAAGCTGAATAGAGTAGGAACCATGCAGTGGAAAAGTGCCAATATGCGTTTATTCATTTTTGTGGAGATTCAACCCTAAACTTGAAACACTTTACATTGAAGGACTACAAGACAAGTCCCAACAACGGTGTTTGTGTGAACAGGACTTGGTCTCCACAATGTGATATATTCTTGGCACGCACACACACACACACACAAACACACACACCAGGAGTGGCAGGCAAATCGCTTTGTGAGAATGGTGTGATGACAGTGTCTGGTCTGATGATGTCCCTGTTTTTTAGGTCAGGAAATGGCGACGATTGACTGTGATGAAGGTGTCCCCATCACTCCCTTTAACCTGAACGAAGAAATGGAGGAGGGCCACTTTGACTCAGAGGGAAACTACTTCATCAAAAAGGAAAAAGAAATCAGGGACAACTGGCTGGACAATATCGACTGGGTAAGACTTCTCAGGAGGCTCAAAGAAAACTGACAATAGTTTAGAAGGAGAAATGAAATCCTCTGTTCCACTGCAGGGCTGAACAGTACCATATCCGCTTCCTACTGTTCAACATTGATTAGGATTCATCAACTTACAGCTTCTGATCTTAGGAGAGAATCAGTCAGCAGGTCCCTGTGATATTAAGCCCACCCTAGGAACGGTTCCACAGCTCTCAGTACTTGGCTAACAGTACTGGAGAACACAGTGTGTAAGCGGTCCACACTGAACTGGGTCCATGTGTAACACTTCTGAAACTTAAACACTCTGCTCAGAACTGTTCGGCTCTGCACTGGACAACTTACAGTGATTTTGTGTTTACACATTACAGTTCGATTAGAGATGCAGGTGTTGGTGCTTTTCCACTGCATGGAACCTACACGACTCTTCTCGACTCGGCACGGCTCCTTTGCTTTTCCACTGGTCAAATCTGGTACCTGGAACTGGGTAGGTTTTAAGTCCCTGCTCACTCCGGGTTCCAATCGTGCAGAGTACGTACTAAATGATAACGTGTAAACCCTGCAGAGCACTGATTGACCAGTGCCATGTCAATCAAGACAAAATGCAGAGCTCATTCACATCCAGCACAAACCGCCGCTTGTAAAATCTCTAAAGTTACAGTAGCTTTTTTATTTTTATCGGACTCAGAGTGGCAGCTCGTAACTTTACCTCGAGGTGATTTGAAGAGGTTTATATGCTCCTTGGGCTGATGGCCGACAAAATTTCCAGTGAAAGCCGAAGGGTGCAACAAGTAAATCTGATCTGTAAGAACTGGGGCGCGGAGCCGTGTTTAGTCCAAAAAGCGGCAACAACACGTGAATACACGATGAGTAAACAGTGCCTAATTTTGCTGCTGCCATTTTCGTGATTCCTGTTAGAGACAGGGTTTTGCGTCCATTCCAGTGGAAAAGCGACAAGCTTTAAGCCGAGCCGTGACGTGTCGCTTGGGAATGCGGTGGAAAAGCACCCTCTTACACAGCTCCAGGGTCCTGGGGAAACCCACACATTTACCCTGTGTGTACCTTTTTTTTTAAGAGTATTTGAATCAGTTCAGGTTCTAAATTTGTGTTTCTCTTCAGGTGAAAATCAAAGAGCAGCCAGTGAAGAAGAAAAAGAAGGGTCTCTCGGCTAAACGGCGACGGAGAGCAGGAGACGAGGACGAGGCGGATGAGGAGAGACAGAGGGAGGAGCAGCAGGGAGAGGGGGAAGAGGAGGAAGAGGAGGAAGAAAAGGAGCCAGAGGAAGATCCTTTGGCCAGTCTCAGTCTCTATCAGCTCTTGGAAGCCGTGGTGAACCTGCTGCAACCCGGAGAAACCGTCTCAGCTGCTCTCCGCAGGCTTGGTGGGCTCGGGGGGAGGAAAAAGAAAGGCCGGCTGAGAGACGGAGCAGAGGACGAGAAGGAGAAAGAAGAGATGAGCAACAGAGACCCTGAGAAGCTGGAGAAACTCACAGGGCTGGCGGACAGACTGGTGGGCGTGGGGGAATACGAAATCTACCAGCAGACCTATGAGAAGCTGGCGTACAAACTCAAGAGCATGCAGCCAGGAGCGTCCACGGAGAAACGAGGAGAGAAGGAGGAGGACGAGCTGGACATGTTCGCAGATGAGTTTGACGAGAAACACAGAGTGGAGAAGGAGACAGAAGATAAGAGCAGAGGTGAAAGGAGAGAGAGTGTGTTGTAGTGATTTTCAGATCGCAAGAGCTACATTATTTATTCGTGTCTACATCAACAACAGTGTTGTATTGACATGTTTTAAATTTGGAAATCAATCACAATAATAACACAGCTGGTGAAGGACCCAATCATTTGTGACATCACAACCACTCTCAGCAAAACACAAAACCAGATCTGGACCTTAATTTGTAGAAAATAATCACAATGCAAATCTATACTTGCAATCTACACTGCACTCTTTCAAATTCCAGCTTCACTTTGAAATTGTTTAAGCCAAACTTCATTGCTGCTTCAAACCAAGAACATTATCAGGTTTCTTCTACCTCTGATCTTCAAGCTTTGTGTCAGTCACAGAGAAGCACATCACAGGAACCTATTCATTTCTGAACACTATAAACTGAAAAAGAAACATGTCAAAAAAAACTTTATTTTGTGTTCTTTCTCTTCAGTGAATGATGAGGTGATGTGGGAGTATAAATGGGAGAACAAGGACAACTCTGAGATCTATGGACCCTTCAGTAGCCAGCAGATGCAGGTCAGAGTCTTTTAGAACTGTGAAAACATATTCATAGAGATGATACATGGGACTTTGTTTATTTTACTCCAAAGATACTGAGTAACACAAACGTTTTTAAAAGTTGTAGCTGTTTCTTCTATTGAAATGATGCACATAGGAGTGGTTTACTGTACTCCTAGAGCCCCCTGCTGGAGAAATTCAACACTGAAACACTCACTTGCTTTTATATATTTAAATGAACGACAAGATGTGTCCCGTTGTTCGAGATAACACACATTTGGAGAATTTAAGAGCCTCTAAATGTCTGACCGTCTTGTGAATTCATTCACACACGTTCAGGAGATAATCCCCTCATTCAGCAGCTGGCTATTATTTTACTTAAGATGCAACTTAAACTAGGATTAGAGAATTACGATGGTGTTAGGAGCCGATTCCAGTCAGGTACATTTGATCAGATTTAGCTGATGTTTCTGTCTGTTTCTACAGGACTGGGTGGACCAGGGATACTTTAAGGATGGTGTTTACTGCAGGCGGCTCGATCAGGAGGGAGCACAATTCTACAACTCCAGAAGACTGGATTTCGAACTTTATACGTGATCCAAACCTACCCTTTTGAAACCTTCATTTTTCATGTCTGTCAGCTGTGAGAGAATGGAATCCAATTTGTGCCAAGAAAATCTCAATTTTAAACATCAAAAAAAAAATAATTTCAGAGAGAAATAAATCACTGAAGCAAATGAAATGTCTCAGCTTGTAATTTCCAAACAAATAATGTGATCATGTTTCTCACATCACCCAAAGTGAGTTACAGTCTGTCTGCTCAGAAACATGATTACACTTCATTGTTTGCATGTTATAAATTTGTGTTTGATGTTTAAATAATTTGGTTGATGTTTTATATTTTGGAACAAATCCGATTCCATATGAGAGCTTTTACATAATAAGCATTTGTTCAGTGTTTCTCTGAAGTCTGTGTTTAATGGAAACCCTGACTAAGTGTGTGTTCTCTTGTGTGAATGTTTAATACCTGACCATGGACCTGTTTTAAAATAAAGATATTGGTGACTCACCAAATCAGTGACTTTTTCATATTTTAAGACAGTAACAAACAAATAACAATTTGAATGAATGTAAGGACGTTTTAGGGGCATTAAGGGGTAGCCTGAAGCACCACCAATGTGCAGCTTCCACTTGGATGATGCTCCAGCAGCATATCTGCTCAATGCCCCTCACCACACGCCAGATATTAGGTAGAGAGGAGGTGAGAGGGAAGGGCTGAGCCGGTTTAATTAAGATAGTGATGGTCAGGAGGACAAAGAGAGTAACCATGGGGCAGATTTAGGCAGAAATCAGAGTCACACCTGGAAATGCCCAGAGGTCTTTAATGACTTTAGAGGGGACCTCAGTTTTATGTGTCATCGAAGGACAGCGCTGTTTATTCAGTTTAGTGTCCCTGTCACTGCATCCAGGCATTGGGATCCACACTGACCACAGGTACAGCACTCTTTCAGCAGCCACCCAAGCTTTCCCAGGAGGAGTAGGAGGTCTCTTATCCAAGTTCTGATCTTCAGTGTATCTTCAGGTTCTGGTTTTCGTGTGCTGTGACTGGGAATCTGTGTGAAGCACAGAGACAATGTACTGTACATGAACAGATAATTCCACAGATTTTACAAAAGTCTTATTTCATGCCATTTGTAAGCTGTAAACAGAGGCTTGTAGTTGTTGTAGAGAAACGTGGAGCCAGACGTGTCTATGTCTACAAAGAAGGCTAACAAAGTATGCATAGCAACAGATGGACTACAATCTATAATTGTAAAATTACAGAGTGCCTGTGTAAGTTCAGTGGAGCTGAGAATGTAGACGGTAAGCATAGAAAGAATGAGCTGCTTTTAATGTTATGGCTGATATCTGTGAGGAGAATGTTTTTGTAAACATTTATCATCGCCGCGTCGAGTTCACTCAGGGACAGACGTGGGCGGGGAGAACTGCTGCGGTGCCATTGGCTGCTTGCCCGACAGAATATGCATACTATAATCTCATAGGTCAGCTCGTGGAGGCGCGTACAATTCTATTGGTCTATTCATAGGAGGTGGGACTTAATCGAGTCTGTTATTTCGTGCGCGGCTCTGATTGGTTAGCGCGCTCGACGGCCTGTTCTATTGAGTCAACTGAATTAATTAAATACGCCAGTGAGAGTCGACTCATTTGGCTCCTAAACAGATCGTCATTTTTCTTTTTAGTATATTTTTGGGGGCGGCACGGTGGCGCAGCAGGTAGTGTCACACAGCTCCTGGAGGTTGTGGGTTCGATTGTCTGTGAGGTGTCCAGAGGGTCTTAGACTCTCACACTGGTGGACAGATACAGCTGATTATGGGAGGAATTCAGAGCACCCAGACGAAACAGACACAGGGAGAACACACAACACACATCAAAGGCAGTGACCCACCCAGTACCCTGAGAATGCTTAATTAAGTTATATGTCCCCTCCATTGACAATTCAGTTTAACCTTGGCAGCGTGAGCGGTGGTAGTATTTTTTAGAGAGTGTGTGGTTGTGTTTAGTTTATGTGATGGTATTCGGTGTCTGTGTGTGTTGGTTTGTCCTGTTAGTATGTGTGTGCATGCTTCGTGGTGTTTTGTCTTGTGTGTGTGTGTGTGTGCGTTTGTGCGCATGTGTGGTGGTGTTTAGTCTTCCAAACAGTCTCAGAATTGCGGATTCAAACAGACAGGTTTTCATACCTCATACATCTTAGGCGCCAATCGAGTCAACTTGTGTTACTATGAACGTAAACGAGTCTGTAAGGGTTTAAATGATCACCGGATGAGTCGGCTCACAAAGAAGATTCGAATGTTTGTACCGATTCGTGCGAAAACGATACATTACTACTCGGTTGAAATGGCGAAACTTGGGCGGCGTGGAAATGTCATACAAACAAACGACGCGGAGTATTTAAAAAAATAAACTGCGAAACCGAGTCCAGGGTGGGTTTCAAGGAAAGCTGGATGCTGTATTAAAGCTGTGGGTATGTGTGCAGTCTATTAAGTTTATACACAATATATTCAGAATTTGTGGCTCTTGTTTTAGTTTGTGTTCACCGGCTACATAATGCAGAACCACTTTTATTTACAAATATAGCCAGTTTAAACTTTGAAAAAATGGGATATTTGGACTCTCTGAACCTAAATCTGAGGGTAATATTGATGCTACGAGTACACCCTTCTTTAAAATGGGCCTTTATGTTTATTAAATCTATTGGGTATAGTAATTAAACTGTTTTGTCTGTAACGATAATGGAGTCTATTCTCTTAGATTTGGTCCTCTTAAAGAGATTATTTACTTCGTTTTATCACAGAAGATTGGTTCGTATGTGCATTGAGAAAGAGAGAAGACTATCTCTTTACGATGAATACAATTTCTAGCTTATAACTACATTAATAATAATAATAATAATAATGACAATAAAATAAACGTGTTTTTAAAATATTCCTATTGCTTACCGGCCAGGCCACGTCCCATTTCACCTTCTTTCATGTACTCACTATGTAGTGCAGTACATCGCTCATTAAATAAAGGTCTCCAGTCCTCCAAATGCATAGTAATTTCATGGATGAATATGAATCGTTTTTTTTTCGACAATTCTTCTCATTTTATATGTATAATGTAGGACTAGAAACGATTTCATAACTGACGTAGTGAGCTAGATACATAGTCTATAGGGAGCAGTTTGGGACGCTCCTGAAGCTCCGTAAATTCCAACGATTAGAGCTATGTTACGTTTAATTCAATGTCCATTTCGTCAAAAAAAAAAAAACAGAGGGAAACGTATGATATTTGATTTTCTACTACCTTAACCTTCCGTTCCTAAAATTAAACCCAAAGTGCACGAACCTGAAGTTATTCCCTTTCCTCCGGCTTCACATACTAATTTTCAGTTCCACCTTAAATGCTGCAACTGTTACACTCTGGCGCCTAACATTTAAGGTGGTATGCAGAGTTCACATAAGAGCGTTAATAAAAGTGCCACAAAGCTAAGGTTAATTGCACATATTATTACACCGAACCACATCATCTTCTACATTGATTCTTTTAGTCTGTCATTTTGTCCAATGCATGAACCTAAATGCAGTTATTTATTTGTATATAGTTTCGTTATCCATTAGCATTAGCTAACATTCGTGTTTGTAGATAATTCCAGATAAATGAAGGTTCTAGGTATTTGGGTATAACAATGCAGTTTATTAAGTATTAAACATATTACGTTGTACTAAATTTGTTTGATTTATGCTCTTTGTGTAAGCAATTTTAAGGAATTATATTTTTTTAAGGAGCAATTTTAAGGAATTAATTAAGGAATTATTAGTAAGTCTTTTGCTTGGAGAGAGTCAATATTTCGCTATTTGCCGTGACCACGTAAAACGTAGGACTTAGTAAAATTACCTTTAACAAATTTAATTGCATGTTCTAATTGTCTTTTTAATTATTTTAAATTATGTCGTGTACGAAAGGTGCTGTAGAAATTGCCTTGCTTTACCTTATATATCTAAAATAATTTTGTTGCTTTCTATAGTTATGTTTCACGTTGCATATATTTGCACACATTTCCATGGGGATCAGTAAAATGTATCTAACATTTGTATTTGAATATTTGTTTACATAAAGGTTTTTTTTTTTTTTTTTTTTAGTTTATCTCTATTCACTGATCAGCCAAAACATTTTTGGTTTCCAGGCAGTGTGGTAAAAAATAATTAAACTCAGCAACTGTGGAGCGACAGAGACCAGGAGCAAAAATACTACCTAGTGTTCCTTCAAATGCAGGGGCCAAAATTTATTGTACCGCTGTGCAATGACAGTTTAAATATGTTTGTTAATGTGTGCTGATATATATTTAAATATAGTTTACAAATCAAACAATACATTTCCTGTTGGTTATTTTTATTTAAGGACTATTCATTGTTCTAAAAATCAACTCAGTTCACTCTTATTAAATCTCTTCTCTTTTCACTGCAGTTGGATGCATATTGAGGGATACGGCAAGGTCATGCTGACCTCTTCCCAAGAGCATATCCCTCACAGTGTAACATCCACAGAGGAAAATGTCCTGTGTGTTGTCCATCACACTGAACCTCAGCCCCAAACCGTCTATCCCCCTTCTGTTTTGCTCAGGTGGGGTGTTTGGTTCTGTATGATCTGATCTTCTGTTTAAGGGCAGGGTTCTTTGTTGACGTTAAGGTGAAAGAGCAACGTGCCACACCGTGTTGTGTTATGTAACGTTATTGATTCCTAGAAAGTACTGAAGCAGTGCCATTGAACTAAAATCTCTAACTTATCCTGTGATATTTATTAACCACAGCTGTGCGTTTTTCTTTTTCACAGCCGTGTTGATGTGGCAATGTTGTCTCCTCGCAGAAGAAGCGGTCGGCTTCTCAAAGGAAAAGATCAGAGCATGGAAAGTGTCAAAGCTGAGGATAGCACCAAACCAACAAACCAGCATCAAATCAACACTTCCCTTTTTGTGAAGGAGAGGGGCAGCTGGGTAATAACTCTATTTCTGATTAGGACCCATCTGTAGTGAGGGGACCTATAATTGTTAAATTAATAGTACTACTAATATTAATAATGGTGATATTTAGTGCAATTTAAAAACACAAACACACTTATAATCACATTAGTACACAGAACCCATGTGGTGTGGAACCTTACTCCTAAGCTGTTTTCACATGGTTACTGTGAAATAAAAAATATGTATTTCCAAAAAAGAAACTTTAAAGATTGGGGGGGGGGGACCTTATTAACTTTCAATGGAGCTTTTCTATTTGTTAATTCATCATGAAATTTTTACCCAGTGTGAGCGACAGCTGCTCTGTTCAAGTGATGTAGTAAACTAAACATGCACAAACATGGAGACGTGTTTTTCATTTAACATCGATGACATGACATTCTTGAGTATTAGGCCTGGAGATGACCTGGAGTGTTCTTTTACATATACAGCACAAGGAGGGTGATTTTTTTTTTTTGTGTGGGGCATGTTCTTGCAGCAGGAAATGTTCAGTGTGCTTTAGGCATGGGGCTTTGCCTGTGCAGCATTTGCAGGAGAAATTAAGGGACATTAGTGGCTTCATTTGCACATGTGCTGACTCTGATTTTATTGGACCGATTACTAAGGATTTTGCAGGATAAAGTCCATGTAAAGTCCGGGACATGTTGTGGGTGTTCGCAATCACACACACAACTCCTCCAGCAGAACTCATAAAATCATTAAAAAAAGATGTATGAAAATGTCTCTAGAGAGCACCATTTATAATAATTTTTCTTTTCTTATTTCATAAACACACCATGTTGATTAAATTGCTATTAAGATGATAGACAGCCCTCCAAATGAGGGCTGATATGTCAGTGGTGGCTGTCGGAATCCAGGCGATTATAATGGCCATAATTAAGTGGAGAGTTATTGCTGAGATAACCGGGTTTCACTCCTTTTGTCCAGACTCTGTCTGTCAAAGTACGGCAGAGTAAACTGATCTGTCGTGGCAGAAATCCTATGAATTATTACTGTAGAGCTGGGGGTCGGCTGTCTGTCCTAAATATTGTGGCCTTTGGGTGTTGTGTGTGATTTTCTTGTCTGGATTTAATTGACTGTTGTTAATCCTCCTTCACGCTCCAGTGAATAATTCGTAAACACAGACGGGACTGTTATAGGACAGTCCTGACAATAGTTTCACATTCAGTGCATGCAAAAATGTATAGTCTATGTTAAATCATTCTTAGCTAGAAAATGGAAATTAATTCCAGGTAATTTTGTACCATTTCTATCAGTCAGTTTGTTTTGAAATTGCAAGTAAAAATTGGAGAAGTAATATGATACTATAAAATGTAGTCATCTAGGGTTAATAATTAGTTTTTTAAATGTACTTTCTGAAATCTTAGACGTGTGAAGTGTAGTGTTTAATGTTTATTTTTTATTTTTAGAAAAGCCATGAAGACAATGATAAGGTTCAAAACCAGTGGCCTAGGTGAGTTCTACATTTTTAAAAGTTATAATGATAATGAATTAATGAATCGTTTCTGGATAAGAAATTTCCTGCAGGAATGTGTACTTCATCCTAGATATGATCTTCATTTTGAATCTGTTGTACATATACATTTTTAAACATCTGCCTTTATCTTATTGCAGAGAAAAGAGTACGAAGGGCTTGAAGCGGAAGATTGAGTTTCCCTCAGTTTCTTCACACTCACCAATTTCAAATGATTCATCAGGCGTTCAGGAGGAATGTTCAGTGGATTTAGAAAAAAAATGCCCAGAAAGTCCTCCACCAGCAAAAAGATGGGTGATTGGTCCCCTTTTACAGTCCTTCAAATCTAAGATGGCAAGCTTCACTGAGATTGTCATGAGCCCTGTTCGTCTTTTCAAACAGAGCGACTCCACAGTCTCTAACGTGTTGCCAGACCAACGGGAACAGCTGAGTGATCCCAGTCTTGGAAAATCATTGGCAACTAAGGTGGAACAGGCTGATGGAGAAAGTGATGGCAAAGATACAAAGGTGTTCACACCAACTAGAGCGAGAATACACATACCTCAGGAAAAACCCACAGTGGTACAGAGACTGAGATTCAACAAAAACTTGAGTGATCTTAGCGATTCTGATGAGAATAAAGTTGTGGTTTCAAACAGATCAGAAAGCAGTGTCCTGAGTTTGTCACGGTCCGTCCCAGAGGAAGATGCTTCCTTAAAGTCCAGCATTAGAGATCTGTCCAGTGAAGTTGTAGAGCCTGTAAATGTCCAACTGGCACTGCATAGTAGACAGGATTTCAAAATCAAAGACTGTGATGTTATGCCAGCTTTGGGACAAAGCAGCACTTCTAACTCATCTCAGGAAAAGTCCCGATTTACAAAACCAGGCACAGCTGATAACTATGGCTTAAATTTGCCCCATGTTGAAACTGCTTGTTCAGATACCTCTTCTTGTTCGCACTCTTTGTCTGCAGATGCAGATAGAAAAGACCTTGAGGATTCCTGTTTGTCAAAGCCCACCAGGACATGTCCTAGAAAATTATCTGAACGAATGTTTCCTTTGAAATCAGCCAGTAAATCATTTACATCTTCACTGGGGGAAAATATGTTGGATGATTTGACACAATATAAACATAACAATAAGACATGGATACATCCTTTGTCCAAAGATGAGGTAGACCTTCCTCTAGCTGGACCTGAAAAGAAAAGGAAAGTCACACCTAAGATAGAAACTGTGAGATACGAGTTGGTCAAGAAGGCAACTAGAAGTTCAAAGAGGACCAAAAAAGAAGCAAATTATGAAGAAAAATCCCTAGCCGTCACTCTTTTAAGACTTTCTCAGAGCATGACCTCTCCTCAGATAGGTAGACAGAGGAAGGTCCTGGTCTCTGATAACTCATCCCTCAGCACTTGTGATGCCAGAGAAAATGAGATAATGGGATTTTCCCCACAAAAGTCAAGCTCTTACAACTCCTCAGAGAGAGAGAAAATAGGCCAGGAGAGAGCGTCTAGAAGCAAAAGTAGGGGGGATGCCAAATGTGGAACGCCAACAGCCTTAGGGTTTGGAAGTCTTGGAAGGTCTTCTAGATCACGTAACGCAATGCAGCACAACAAGAACAGTAAAATTATGCTATGTAAAGAAAGGAAGGCTGATAAGTATTTGGATGGGAATGTGGGTGAAGGAGAGCTTGGAGAATCTTCAGGAAAAGATGGGTATCAAGAACCTGAGGAGTCAAGCAACAGCACACATCAGGAAGAGACAGAAGTTGCAAGAAAGGATGATAGTTGTCAAGTTAATTACAAACTGGACACTTATGGAGTTGATTCAACTGGGCCAGCTACTAAAAGGCCTCTTGTTCTTTGCAAGCGCATAGAAACTAGATCAGTAAAAGCTTTTAATGTTGAAGAGCAAAGACTGTCTATGTCCCTGACTCTGCATGTGGGTGCTGAATCAGATGGAGAAGAAAAAGGAAATCTGACCTTGCCGCCTGTTCAGACTGGTTCTCTGGATGAATGGAAGGCAGGAAGACTAGCCAAAAGCTGCAGAGTAACAAGAAGAATGGGGAAAGTGTGCACTCTTGCTGAAGAGATGGACATTCCCAAATCAACACTGGTACCCTTGAAGGTTCAGAGTTTAAGTGATGAGGATTGCAGACAGTTGGGTAAAGCAAAGGGCAAGAAGAAGTTGAGCAAAATAAATAGGAAAAAGAGAAAGTGTACATCTGTGGCGAGGACAAGAGATGATCACGACGATGAAGAGCACGCTCAAAATCGAACAGAAGAGGCTGCCCCTGTTGTACCATCGTCAGGTAGCGGCTCAAACCGCCTCCTGCGAAGCTTTTCCTGTCCCGATATCCCATCCCTCTTGCACAGTGACCATGTCCAACCTTTGGCGCCTTTGCAAGACCTCCAGATCCCCCCTTCTCCACCCAAAAAGCCCTGTCACACAACAACACACCCTCATCATGCTCACTCTCCATCCAAAAGAGCCCGCAGACACACAGTGTGTAGTGTGGAAATAGAACGGGAGATTGCCCCCTTGTGCCTTCGCAAAGAAGTGCACCCTACTGGTTGGAGTAGTGCTACCAACCATGTGTATTCATATTCACACGCAAGTTCCCTCACTGACTTCGTTTCTTGTTTTTTATCCAGTCCCCTGGCCTTCCTGTCTAAGAAGTCAAGCCAAGGGCACACAGATTATGACTTTGGCCTTGCTTCTACTAGTCCACGTAGTTTCACAAAGTCTCCCTCACCCTCTCTCCACAAATCCCCCACTTCCCCGACCCTCACAGCCGATCCTGCTTTCTCCATCAGTGTCCCTCCCACTCCTGAGCATTCCTCTGCCTCTATATCATCACCCTGCAGGTAATCTATTACATTCCCTCCTTTATTTAATGTACAGTTAGTTGGCATAGTGCCTGTGTATGAATTTATTATCAGAAACCAAAATATGGTGTAGAAAATTCATTAAAACCCTTCCTGCATAGGAGTGTCCAAACCATTAACTGTATGTTTACTTTAAAATTTGGCATGTTTATTTGATTTCATAAAGGAAAATAATGGCGTTGTCCCACTGGTCATTGTGGTACGGCTAGGCCTGTTTTTAAAAATCTGTGGTCTGGCTTTTGGTCCCTTTTTTCCGCTGACAAGACACCTGTACTGTACTGGAACGCCCCAGTTAAATTTGATACTCTTTGTGCTTGCGTAACAATGAATTCCATTTCACCACTTGCATTTTGCCTAGGGGTGGGGTGTCTCAGTTCTTGCTGAGAAAGAGGGATAGGGCCGAAAAGGGAGGGCTATATACTGAAATTTTTCAGGGGAACACTTCAGACAAAGTGCTATGAATGCCTTGTAAATCCCAGGCAAGAAGGGCACGCAAGCGACCAAGGAAACCCAAAAATAAAACTATGATCACCAGTGTATTATCTTAATTTAATATAGTTTCAAGGTCACACTACAGGGTTCTGGCAGAGGTTTTCTTATCAGCTGATAATCAGCTAGGCTAATCTAATTTCCCTCTTTCCCCAGTGTGTTTGAGCCTGATCCTCTGGAGGTGGATGAGGTCCAGCGGGAGAGTGAGGAGGACGAGAGATCCAACTTCTCTCTCGAGCTTTCCTCCAGATCAATCTCAGAGGAGAAGGCTTTGTCAGATTCAGAGATAAAGGTACAGCCTTCTCTTTCAGGGGCAGATTTGCACTCTTAGTAATGATGGTTCTTTGGTAAAGGCAGTGTTCTCATTGTCAATTAATGGCACAAGACTTTTATGTAGAAGCATTTGTGAATTCAAGTCTGACATGTCGAACGAGGACAAAGAAAAACAGGTGCACAATGAAAACTTTTAAAAAAATATAATTTCAGGCTGGTGACAAGCAAGTGGAGCGAAGGAAAGTGTCCTCCATCCGCATCCGAAAAACACTCCCCAAACCACAGTACAACCTCACACCAATGGGTCTCCCCAAAGCCATCAGGTTTGTGTTTGCATGCCTCTTAATTCAGTGTGTGTATATTTATCTGTACGTATACAAATTGTTTGTGTTTCCAGGGTAAAGAAGAAGGTCTTTAGTGTGGAAGAAATCTACACCAATAAGAACTTCAACAAGCCGCCTGAAGGGTGAGTGTGCTTTTAACCATTCTTTACTTAGACCTCACTTTAAAGGGGACTTATAACATCTCACGGTTTAATATTAATATGTGAATCTGGAGTCCACCAACCCACACACTGACACAAGACCTGCAGTCAATTTCCTGTGTACTGCCTGAGTCAGGAAACATTGGATAAAACGAACCGTTCTGATTCTGCCCTGTTTTTGACGTCAAGTGCAGAAACTTTAGAATTGGCCTACCCTCTTGTATGAGTCTGTCCAATCACGGCGCTGGACCCACGTTTATGTGAAAATGCAAAGACTGGGTTAAATGCATAGAGCAAAAACAGAGAAGGAGAACTGTGCGAAAGTGGCTAAAACCAGAGCTTCTGCTCCTTGCTCCTCACTGCTTTGCACTGGGGTCGGGGTTAACATTTATATGAACAGGCGCTGAAAGCAGGCTTCCTGAACAGGGCTGTGTAGACAGGGGGAGAATGCTGCTCTGGTGTTTGGCTCAAAGCAGGTCACAGACAGTTCATTAAGAAACAGAACTGTGTTCCACTAGGGAGAAGAGGGGGAGTATGAATTATAGTGATAATATAATCTTTATAGGAGGTCTGAAATAAAATGCGATGGTCTGGAGCACCTGCACATGAGCCTAAGCTGATTATGCGCTGTGTTCTCAATAACTTTTAGAATGAGGGCACTTCAGCTGTGGATTTTGAGGGAGGAGAAAACAATTGTCACTCCTCTAAGGGGATCTAAGCCCACTTCTCTAACCTTTAGACTACAGCTGACCTAGAAAGTTTAGATGCTTTTGTAGCAGTAGTTTTTATGACTGTCATTGTTTCTTTACCCAGACGCTTGGAGACTATTTTCGAGGTGCCCCTGAGCCGCCGGGACGGCTCTGAGTGCCTGACTGGCCAGAAACGAGTGAAAAGGTTTGTGGAGTTCCCAGAATTGGGTGTGGCCAGGAAGCCGAGGAAGCCTCTGGTTGGTGGAGCAGGAGTGGGCGGGGCTCAGAGGAAAGGAACAGGAAACAGTGGGGCGGGAAGGACTCGGCGTGGAGTTTGGGCTTCGTCCAGAGACGAACACGAAGTTGCTCCTCAGGATCTGGACTCAGCGCTGCGCTCCAAACTCAATGAGCTGGACGCATGGATGCAGCTACAGCAGCTCTCTCTCTGAGAGCTGTTTATATCTACCAGATAACATCCCGCTGTATTTATCCTTTACAGCCTCCACAGCCACTCGAGCGTAAAGCACATCAAAGTCGTATTAAGTCCTGCGGAATTGGGCATTTTTGTACGTATGTAAACATAAGCTGTATTCTGTATAGTTGTACAGGTCCCAGCCTGGTCTGATAGTTACGCTTCATTATTTCATTGTAAATCTACACTTGTTTGTTTGTGGCTGTATTTGTGTTTATATTTTCACTGTGGAATGAAAATGTGTTTTTTCACTTTTATATTATTATTATTTTCTTTATATCCACTCCTCCTTTACATGGTGTGGAAAATTTCAGATTTAAGCAACAATGCAAATAATCCCAAACTAAAGTCTTGGTGATTAAAGGGGAGGTCAGTTATTTTCACCAACAAACATTGTCAATTGTCAATGAAAGTGATCCTTTATTGTTTCTACTTCAATGAAAATCCGTTTGTCTCCCCCACAGGCGGAGGACTTGTTTTTTTTTTAATGTATTTAGTACAGAACCTCTAACACAGCCGGCCACTAGGTGTCATTTTAGAACCGTTGGTGATGACTCACTGGTGAAAATGACTAATAGCTCCTTTAGTGTACTGTTTAATTAATCTTTAAACTTTAAAAAATATATTTTTTTTTTGGCAACAGCGCTTTTTGAGATGCGAGATGTTTTTTGAGCAGCAGAAATTTTTATCTAAACTATTTTATTTTGTTCGTTAGAGTACACATGGATTTTGTGAAAATTTTATTCTTTTGTTCTTTTGTTAATATCCCATATTTGTCCCTTTTCTAAGAAGAAACAGAGTTATCTGAGGAGAACAAAACATTTCTAACCCTCACTTATCAGTGGAGCTTCAAATCAGCGGAGAGATGACTGAATGAGTGTGTGAGAGTGAAAGAGTGGGTGAGTATGTGGTTGATAATGGGCCGTGAGTATGAGTGTGTATGTGAGTGAGTAATTAAGTGAGTGTATATATACACACACACACACAACTGAAATGGATAAAAATGAACTGGGGTCAGAATTGGTTAAATATTCTTTTAAAAATGAAACTATATGAAAACTACAATGTTTCCAAATTCCTTTAGAATAAGCTGGATGAGGTGTAAACACTGATAGTTTGGTTCAGTGTGAAATGCTCCAGTGTAGAGAAAGGGCTATGATGGAGGCCTGGGTATGGGTGATTTTTGTGATGGTGTTTTCCATCTTTATCATCATCACTCCAAATAAAGTGCTGTAGGATGTTGGAAGTCACTGGAAGGTTGAAGGGAAATATGCTGAGTGTGTGATTGAGAGCTGAAGACGTCTGGTTCCAATCACCACCACTGGAAAGACATGAGTCCACAATTTTCTGTACAATCGACCACTTCACACCTAAACAAACTCTCCCTATTACTGTGTTTACACCTCATAGAGGGCATTAGATGGAAGAATTTTGAAAGGAAGTGTTTGGGAAGTGCCTTTAAAGCTTCTCTCTCTCAGGGTTTGGACCATGTTCTCATTAAAGGATTCGTGCCAAGCGTTTGTATAACCACTTTTATAAAATAGATGGAGATTACATGCAGTGGTTTTAAAGGTTTATGTTCAACGCCATGAAGCAGCAATAATGTTTCAGTTTCTCAATGATAAGATTTATGGTCTGGGATGCCATCACCATGGAAACGTCTCCTGTTTTCATCTGTGAAGCACACATTTCCACAGTTCGCTTCAGTGGTTTCACTCAGGACTGGACTTCTGACCACATTGTCCATCACGGGGCCTTTTTTCCTCTGTTTAATACGTTTGTAATCAGAAAAGTCATGTTTGTTATGGAAAAATTGTGCTGGTGACTGGTTTGGTTTTCCTTGGAGTCTGTGGAATATTTGGGAATGTGGGTGTGGATATATTTCCCCAAAAATAAAAGTTTACAATTTGATCATAAGCAGCTGGGGTCTGGCTCTCTGATATCTAGATACCTTAAGCTCAAATAGTGTTTGACCAATAGGAATGTCTCTGAGCTCTTTTCCTATTGGACAGGTTTGGGTTTGAGATTAAGTTATCTGGCTAAACAGAGATCTCCAGATTTGTGGAACTGACCCCTCTGGAAAAGCATTGACTTACACATTTCATTACCAAGTGCTTTGACGTTTACCGTTCCCAAAACACACAAGCACAGTTCAGCATGAATAAATGTACTGCAGTATATTATTAAAAGTATTGTAACAATGTTTTTTAAGGAGGATTGATTTTTGTCTGAACATAGTATTTACCATCAAGGATGCAGAGTATTAATAAAATACTTCACAACAGATGAAGGTCAGAATTAACACCCAGTATTCATTTGTTCAGTCACTCGCGCATGCAGCTCTCGACGGTTTCACACGCTCATCCAGTCAATCACACAAAGTGTAGCACCTGGAGGAAACCCACACAGACTCAGGGAGAACACACACTCCTCACAGACTGTGACCTGAGCAGAGGATCCCACCCAGGACCCCGAGACCCTGCGGCTGGGGGAAAGAGACGGCAATCTCTCAACTCTTCACTCTTCTCAAAAGGTAATTCTATCCATATTTTAAAATCTCTCCATAATCCAGTGTCTGGGCTGTGAGCAAAATTATTGTAAAGAGACTGATCACACTCTCTGGTGCTGGTGAATGGACTCAAACGTCTCATCAGTACCCTGTCCACCTGCACCAGGGACCTGAAAACCATATGGAAATGAATAGTGGACATCTCAACTTCATCAGTGAGTGTCCATCACAGCGTCCTGCACGTCCCTGTCCACCAGGATGGGTTTAAACACCACCCACCAACTTCTCCAAATGTTTACCGCCCTCACTGGACGTCTGGTTCAATTCATCTACACTGTGTACACTTGTGAGTTTCTCTAGAACCGAACCGAATCTGAGTTTCAATGCTGATTTCCATTTGCCCTCGCCCACTTTTACTGACCACTGGATACTCTCGCCCTCAGCAACAAACACAAACGTGTATCCTGTGGAAGTGATTTCTTTGTTAATTTGCACATTAGGTCTATTGAGGACTGTTTACACGGTCATATCTTGAAAAAAACGATGAAGATTTAAATGAGGGATCACAAGTGCTGGACACTGAGTAATATATATATTTTTATGTTTACAATGACAGTGTAATCTATATATAGAAATAATCAGTAATGTTTTACATGTTTTTTTTTTTTGACATTTTAAGCATTGTGAAAATTAGTTTGGTTTCAATTTACACTGATATTCTGCATTTCAATTAATTCTGGGCCAGTTCTGCTTCTGAAGAGGGCTTGTTTAAAACACTTCACTTGGGCCCATACAGAAAAGTAACTGCCATCAAGACAGCCTGAATTATAGAGAATATTGTTTCATATAATTTAATTTAATCATTTATTAAATTGAATCACTCTACTGGCCACTGTGCTTGCACACAGGAATTTGTTCTCCACCTGTAACCCAATCCATGCAGTGAAACACACATTTACACACACACTAGTGAACACTAGGGGGCAGTGAGCACATGCCTGGAGCGATAGGCAGCTCTAGCCACAGCGCCCAGGGAGCAGTTGGGGGTTAGGTGTCTTGCTCAAGGGCACTTCAGTCATGACCTGCCGGCTCTGGGGATTGAACCAGCAACTTGTTACACACCCAGTTCCCAAACCATCAGGCCATGGCTGCCCCCATCGATATTGATAAAAAATATGGCAGAAATATGGTGTTAGTAATGTGCTTAGTAGTTTGTGGAGTACTGAGTGTGTGGAAAGCATTGTAAGTCCACTCAAGTTCAGAGATTTCCTGGCCCTTAATCCAACACAGAGTCTGTTTCCGGGAGGTGATAATATGAACTCAGACAGAAAGTTGGTTGCTATTCTGCGTTTGCGGACAGAGGCATCCACCTGTTTCAGCTTCACAGTTTACTGACTACACACTTCACATCTGTCTGGAAACAGTCTCCAATGCAACAGTGCAGTATCCACAGCGGAATTCCAATCCTTCTGGCCAGGGTTCTCATTGGTTTTGCTCAGTCTATAAAGGTCAGGATGTAAGACAACAGTCCGAGGAGCAGAGGGAGCAGGGCCAGCAGGACCAGCCATAAGACGATGGCTAATATCCCATAATTCCGAGCTTTTTTTGAGTATTTCTTCCCTGTCTTTTCTCCGTCTACCCTCAGCTGGCCTTTGTTTATTGCTCGAGCCTAGAGAAGAGAACAGAGGTTAAACAGAGGACATTATACACACATCTGCCACAAGGTAAAAAGCACAGAGAGGATGAGCTGGTTACAGTGCCTCCTGTTGTTGGGGGGTGGTGTATATCTGGAAGTGAGCGAATGGTCAGTTCTTGAAGTTGATGTTTGAGCCGTAGAAAAGTCAGCCACACTGCGATGGTTATAATGTTTTGGTCATTCTCCAAACCACAAGTCTTTTGCACTGATATAAACGCACCCTGCAGACTGACTCCGCCCACAAACTTCACCCTAAACACAGCGGATGGGGCAACAGTCAATCACATGCATCTATCATGCCATTCTACTGTCCCCTACCAATCAGCACGCTCCCTTTACTCCACTGTTTATTTCCCCCACTCTCACTTTTACCCTCAGTTTAAGTACACTTAACTTGGTCAGTAGGGGACGCAGCACACTCACCACTCCACCTATGAGCACAGCCATTGGCTCACAAGCCTTTGAACTCTATCTTATCACTGGCTCACTACTGAAACACCTGTGTGAATTACACACAGTGGAAATGATATGTAAACTGTTTCATCATCTGCGCTCAAGTCTCCACTGGTTTCCACAGCATATGAGAGTTTAATGAATCAGCACCTCTCGGATGAGTAAGGGCTCGTGTTTCTTGTCTGAATTGTCCTTGTGAACCTTCAGAAATGTGTTGCAAGTGTCTGTTTCAGGGTGAGTGTGTACGTGCTCTATAAACAATGAGCGCAAAGAGGTGTAACATTTATTATAATTCCAACTGGATCACAGTGTTGTTTTGTTTGTAGTTTGCTCTGGATACAGGGTGATTATTTACTGTAGTGTGTGTGTGTCTACAGTTTACCTTGACAGAGTTAATGAGAGACAGGATTCCGATGCAGGAAAGTCCACAGATGATGCTGCTGATGGCCAGGACCCTGTAGTCGCTGTTCTTGTGGCGCTGACCAGTAGAGGAATGCATAAGGCCACTTTCAGGGTCACATCCATCATGTGAGTCACACATCTCTAGCGTGTTTCAGAGGTGTTTATCAGGTTCTCAGTGATTGACACACTTCTGTATGAATGGGAAAACAATGAGGAGTGCCATTAAAATACTGCATTGGTAGCAAGTTTCATGCTACAAAAGAAATCTATAAGAATTGTAAATCAAGAGGATGTTTATGAACCCACCAACAAACTATTTTAAACATGCTTTAAAATTTTTTTTAAAAATGCTTTAAAAATTCGGTGATCTAGTTAACTTTAATACTGCACAAATAATGTTCATAGCACAATACAATTTACTTCCCAACTGATCAGTTTAAAATTAAAGAGAGCAAATGAGAATTTAGGAAAAGGTATGTTTTACAAAAACTAGCGCGAGGACAAATATAAAGAGCAGATGTATATCTATCAAAGGTGTGTGTAAGTTTGTGGAAGGGTTTTGATAAGGAACTAAAAATGTGTAGCTCACTTTGCAAGTTTTTTTAAAAAAATCAAAAGTTAGGTGGAAAATACTTAAAAAAAACAAGAATAATCATTAAAAACAAAAACAAACAAAAATGTGTGGAATGTAGATTTTCCTTTTGTTGTTTTGTGTCGTCTAAATACAGAAGTAAAAGTCTTGTTAATTAGCTCAATAAAAACAATAGGCTCAATAATCTAATGCCTACACCTTTTTGGTTTGCATTTGTTTTTGTTTCTGTCTTGTCTATTAATTTTGTATTTACATAGTTTTTTAAAATCTGTATTCATTTTGAAAAGCACTCACTAAACTTACCACACACTCACTACATTATTACTACAGGGTCAGTGCATTATTATTACGTTTACTGCATTGTACCTACACTGTTATTCTCCAGAGAATAAAGTTCCACTGCTCCTCAGCTCAGTGCTGTGGGCTCTATACTGCTTTAATCCACACTTGGTATTGGGTGTGGTGAGTAGCTGCAGTGAAGCTTTGTGTTGGGTTTTTTTCTGAGGACACAGAGGGTTTCTTTTAAAGTGTGCCAGGGATTTTCCTGATGATAAAGAAGCTCCTGGGCTCTCTGTGTATGTGTGTGTGTGTGTGTGTGTGTGTATTTGGGGGGGAGAGAGAGCGAGAGAGCGAGCGAGAGAGCGGTAAAAAAGGCTGACAGACTGGAAGAACCACAGAGAGTCACACTGTGATTATGGTGTCGACGCTAATACAATAGGCTATAATTCTCTCTCTCTCTCTCTCTCTCTTTCTCTCTCTGTCTCTCTCTCCTATCTATGTATCTATCTATCTATCTATCTATCTATCTGTCTGTCTGTCTGTGTTTTTTTGTGCTGTGGAGTTTAAAATGGATTATGTGATCCATTACTAATTCTCTAGCATCTTCATCAGTTCTCAGTAAAGTTTATGTGGCTGAATGCCATCATATCCTCACAGCATTGCTCAAACGTCTAGTGGAAACCTTGCTTTGGACAGTGATGTTTTATAATGTTATAATATAGTGGTGCCCAAATTCATGTCCTTGATTAGAACCTATTTTTCTCCTCAGTGTTGTTTGTGTAGGTCTCCTCCAATCCACAACACTACTGTGTCTTCTCAATGTAACACAGTATCATTGTGCTCAACACACTTGCAGGAGACTATTAACCACTCACGTCTGTTATATTAGAAAAGGAAGCCTATGTTGTCTAGCATTGAGGAGCGAGGAAGGGCCACCCGATCAACAAAGAAACATAGAGAGAGAAATATATAAGAAAAAAAAGGAGTTTTAGCTTGTTTTAGACTTAACCTAAATCTGAGAATCTGGCCTTTAAGTGTTAGTTAGATTTTATCTATGCTCACAGCTTGCAGACCTGGTTTAAACCCGATGCATGAGAAAACACACTGATATACAATTGTTTCAACTTAGATTTAATCTCTTTTTTAACCCCGATACATAGAAACCGGCCACACAGCTCGGACCAGAAGCCTATAAAAATATTTTGATAACAACCCCATGTTTTGAGAGCTTATCAGTGTCTGAAGGTGTTTCTCTGGAAAAGTCCTGACCTTAATTTCTTAAAGTCTAGATTTAAGCAGACTGGATATTTCAGCCAGAATGCTTCACGATACACATGCAAGAAGTGAAACAGATTAATGATGAAAATTGACTATGATTAATAATCATATTTAAATAGCAACTCTTATACATTTATTTATTATGAGGGTCAGATTTTTAAATTACTAATCATGATTAATATCAGGTTTTGCATTTTCTTCAGCCATTTACTCCTACATACAGTTACAGCACTGAAATACTGACACACACCATCTACAGCCATTTACTCATACATATAGTTACAGCACTGAAATACTGACGCACACCATCTACAGCCATTTACTCATAGATACAATTACAGCACTGAAATATTGACACACACCAACTACAGCTGTTTAATCCTACATACAGCTACAGCACTAAAATACTGACACACACCAACTACAGCTCTTTAATCCTACATACAGTTACAACACTGAAATACTGACACACAACAGCCACAGCCGTTTACTCCTACATACAGTTACAGCACTGAAATACCGACACACACTATATGCAGTGAGACAGAAAATCAGGTATGTATCTCACCAGCCCTCACCAACTGGTCCAGACTTGTGAGGTTAAAATTCCTTAGTCTCTTGCCTCCAGAAACAGAGGAGTTGAAGGGACTTCTGAAGTTCTCTGTTGGGTTTGTTGGATCACTAAATCCTTGGTTTCTTTATATGATACCTGAGGTTTAACTAAGACAGGCTGGAGGCTGAGTCGGAGAGACGAAGCTATGGAGGTGTCAGAAGTCCCCGAAGCTTTCCACTTCTTGTTCAAGAAGAGGATCTGGGATATTTCAGTGATGAAATGTGTGAAGAGCTGACGAAGAAGACACTTCTTTCACTTCCTTCTCTTTTTTCTTTCTCTTTATATCTTCTTGTCTTTTTACTTCAGTGCTCTTCAGTGTTCTTGCTGCTAATCTTCAACCTGAGAGCGTGTTTGTGTGTATGAGAAAACACACCTCTGGACCTGAGCTGCTGTAATGACGGAGTGAAACACTCCCACACACACACACACTCACACACACACACCCCTCGTCTCACTGCACCTACTTTCTTACGTACTTACGTACGTACCTCTAGGTCTCTCGCCCTAATTTTTTTTTTCTCTCTCTCTCTCTCTCTCTCTCTACAGGTATTTCACCATCCTGCTCTCTCTCTCTCTCTCTCTCTCTCTCACCCAGCCCATTCAGCCCCTCCCACACCCACCTTTATTTTCTTGTTCTGGTTCCTCCTTTACAGTCTCCTGCATTCCTGAAGGCTGAGTAACACAGCACTGATTTTTTTTACACAAACAAACACACACAAGCTTGTGTCCATTATACAGAAGAGCTTGTGTGTGTATTCCATATATGAGTGAGCACAGTAGAATTTAAGACCAAATAGGGCAACGATGACGATCTCAAATAATAACCATGATATTAATAACAACAACAGCAATAATAGTAATAATAAGCTTTTCATAAACAAGATGCACCTTATTTTATATAATCATACAAATATAAGTATTTCTCTGCCTCTCTTTCTCTCACACTCCCCCTCCACCACCCCGTTATTAGGGTATTATTACAGACTTTGTTTGAAGCACTGAGGATTGTTTCTGCTGAGGGTTGATTCATGCCTCTCTCTGGAATTCACCCTGAACTCCATCAGTCTCATTTCCCTCTCTGAAAAACTTCACCAAACTCAGCCTACAAATAGTTTCTGACGTCACAGCTGTTGAGATTAAGTCTATTTTATTTATAGAGAGCAGTGTTAGTAAATGAGAGAGATCGGGGCGCCCTCTGCTGTTTCAGTTTAAGTTTACAACTGTTTGGTGTTTATGTGTAGGGATCTGCACGTCTGGCTCCCAAAGTTGAATTAGTTCCCACATAATCTAGTGTATGAGTTGTAGAGAGAGAGAGAGAGAGAGAGAGAGAGAGAGAGAGAGAGAGAGAGAGAGAGTGTGCACTGGTGTGAAGGGGTGATTGTAAAAACTGAATTTCCTTCCAGTGGTGGTTAATGGAAACAGGCGTCTCCTTTTCTACAACACAAATTCAGCATTTAATTTCCTCCCCAACTTCATCAGTGACCTCCACCCATCAACAAAGCTTCATGTGGAGCTTATCAGTTTCCTAATATGACATTTTAATGACATATAATAGCATGGGGAATAAAATCCCTCAGCCCTAAACTTCTGGTGATGGTCAGTGATTTCTCCCTGAGATTTGCTCTGTTCTGTTTTCCGTGGGTCCTACTTTGGAGCGCTGAAAACGGCAGAAACTGCACTGGGTTTTGACTGATATTAGAAAAAAGAAGAAGACATTGTGGCACTAGAACCAGTTTGTTTTGGTCCTGAATATCTTAGCTACACACACAAGAACACACATCTTGGCGCTCCGTCTGTTTTAGCCTCCATTAATGTCTTTTCATTAACAGTAAAGCTCATCATCTACAAGCAACATCTCTATTGGCATCAACCCAGGGGTACAATGTTTGTAATATTTACTGAGATTTAATATTGAGAATAGAGCCTCTGTCGCTGCTACTACAGCCTCAACACTGCAGAAACTGCACTATGTATCTTTTGTGGGAGGATAGGGGATGACCTCCCACCCTTGATTTCAGTATAGCCCTGTAAAAGGGAATTACATTAAATGCTTTGCATATGTAGGGGGCGCCAAGAAGCAAAAATACTAAATCTGACCTAATATTGCTTTAACAAACACGTCTTACACGCTGCAGCTTAAGGTATTTAATGCTGAATTTCTTTAAAGACGAAATTTTATTGCTTCTTAAACCAGTGCATCAGTGTATATTTAATATTTTATTTGTGCTCCAAGTATTTTTTATTATCATTGCTTATGTTTGGGTTTGGATATTGTAAATTCTTTTTTTTTTTTTTTTGCTATTTTACGCGTATCTGGAAACTGCACTACAACCTACATAAAAAAACGGTCTCTCATTTCTATACTGTCCTATGATTGGCTCCTTAAAGTCCCACCTCCCTTACTGAAGCTATTGACCAATCAGAAAGCACGGTGGGGATGACGTGGCGCTGGTGGTAAACAGTAGTGAGGAAGCAGCAGAAAGGTGAGTGTTTAAATGTGTCAGTCAAATATATCTGCGTTTAACACAGCCTTTGTGAATTAAATGGAGCATGTGTGCAAAGTGCGAATGCTTCTGCGCAGACAGTAGTGGCAGGCGAGCTGGTTTAATGAGATTTTTCGACGGAAACAGCAGTAAAATGTGAATCAGAGCAGAGCTTTTTTAAATACACAGACTCCAAAAACCGTTTAAAATTTTCTAATTACAGTGAATGGTTTCGTGTGTGATTGTGCTTTTAAAGTAAAAATTCACACTAAAGGACTAAAGACTCGTTTGTCTTATCCCAGATTATCTCTGTTTTTCTATGTTAATCCTCTGTTAAAAGTTCCAGTTAAAAGTTTCATTTATTAACACACACAATTTCCTCTCTATCCAGAGTTATGTAGAAGATTTCTCAAGATAAAAGTCCTTGAATGCCTTTAATGTGTTATATCTGTAACTCTACGCCTTCATACGCCTTCATTCAGCCTGCGATTTGATTGGATTGGTTACCTAGGTGTGTGATGTAAGAAAATAAGGCTGTCTGAATCCATATGTTTAACACTGTGTTTGTTACACACATGCTAGACAGGCTAAAATTTGGACCCCCAGCCTCAGAGACCTCCTTTCATAATGTAAAACAGTGCAGAAAATGACTGATCACTTAAATACTGCTGTTTGTTCAGCTGTGTTAAAACACAAAGGTATTGATGAGTCTACAACAGCGTGTTTGGTTTCCACAGGCGAGAACCAGGAGATGGACGCCACTGAAGGGCTGATTGCAACAGAGAAGTTTGGCTCCCAGGTATGACTGAGAAATAATGTGATTAATATTACTGTCATAACTCTCACACTGAAATAACTTACACTTTGAATTTACTTTTTACATCAAAGGGATGCATGAAATTAAATGACATCACCTTATGTTGTTGAATTATTGTGCTAATCGTTATTTGGCGGCACGGTGGTGCAGCAGGTAGTGTCGCAGTCACACAGCTCCAGGGAGGTTGTGGGTTCGATTCCCGCTCCGGTGACTGTCTGTGAGGAGTTGGTGTGTTCTCCCCGTGTCTGCGTGGGTTTCCTCCGGGTGCTCCAGTTTCCTCCCACAGCCCAAAAACACACGTTGATAGGTGGATTGGTGACTCCAAACTGTACGTGAGTGTGTGAGAGAATGTGTGTGTGTTTGTGTGTCTGCGTTGCCCTTTGAAGGAGCGCCCCCTCCAGGGTGTATTACCTGCCTTGCACCCAATGATTCTAGGTAGGCTCTGGACCCACCACGACCCTGAATTGGATAAGCGCTTACAGATAATGAATGAATGAATAATAGTTATTTCTCCAGAATAGTTCAGTTTTCAGTGTTACTCTCTATGAGCAATGAATGGCGTCCTCTTTTGGAGAATGTTTAGTCGGCTTAACTTTAGTCAGTGACTTTGTGATCAGCAAACCAGTTTCCGATGTGAACCTCTGTATGAGCTGCACTATCAAAGATCTAGACTCCTAGAGTAAATCTGAAACCTCTGGTGAAGGGAAACTAACCAGGAATAACAGGGTGTCCTTGCTCTTAAGCGAGGGAACACCTCACAACCTACAGAAACTGAACATAATTCAAGGTTAGAGGTCCCCTTTGGTATTTTTTTTTTCTCCTTTTCAAGTTTCCATAATATGGTACTGCCCTGTGAAGGACTGGCGCCCTGTCCAGGTAGGCTCTGGACCCACCGCGACCCTGAACTGGATAAGCGGTTACAGACAACGAGTAAATGAATAGCATGGTACTTCTAGCATTCCAGTCTTTGTTGAAAAGGAGGATCTAACATCCTGGTACATGTCATGTATTGTGAAAATATTTTAAGAGTGAATGTTGAGTGTATGTTGTGGTCCTATATTTTCGTGACATCTTTTCTCAGGAGACATGGAGATATCAGGTGAAGAGTGGAGGGCTGAAGAGAGAGAGAGTGGGAGAAGACAGAGAGAGACCAAGTAGTTCCATCACCGCAGCTTTCAAAGTGCGAGATATATCTACATTGCTTTGAGACTATCAGCCATTTCATTAAAACTATCTCCTTGTTTTTACACTCATCCATTTTTTGAGACACAGCAGTGCTGCTGGAGTTTTTAAACACTCCGTGAGACACTCCTCCCTCGTTGGTCCACCTTGTAGATGTAAAGTCAGAGACAGTAGCTCATCTGTCACTGTACAGTGTACGTCAGCCGTCTTCTAGTCCTTCATCAGTGACACGGCGCTGTCGGCTGGATGTTTTTAGTCGGTGGACTATTCTCAGTCCAGACACTGAGGGCTTTAAAACCTTCAGCATCACTACAGTGTCTGATCCACTCACACCAGCACAACACACACTAACACACCACCACCATGTCATTGTCACTGCAGGGCTGAGAATGATCCACCACCCAAAACATACTGTAGAAACAGGGGGGTATTTTTAGTGTTATGGCTGATGTATGGGTGTGTATGAGGGCTGTATTGTAAAGGGCAGCGTGTGGAGTTGTACATGTTCACACAAATCTGTGTTCTGTCTCCAGAGTGTGTTCCTGCCGCAGGGTTACCCCGAGAGCGTCAGTGAGGATTATCTCCACTATCAGCTGTGGGACACACTGCAGGTCAGTGTCCAGAGAACACATTTTATAGGACATTTTCCATAGAAGGTTGATTTACTTACATATATTGATATTGATATTTAACCATGTTTATCCATATAGACATCACTGTCCAACTGGGACATACCCCTTCTGTCAGACTCACTGGCAAGACAATGGACTGTGTTCACTAAACCCTTAAAAAAGATGGTTCTTTAAGTGTTCTTCTGTCAGGACACTGGTTCTGTTTAGATCCATGAGCACTTGGAATCCATTTGCAAAGGGTTCTTCAGATCCAGGAAAATATATACGTATATGGTCCTATAGCACCTTTTTGAAATGGTTCTATACATCACCAAAAACAAGGCTCTGTCATGTAAAGGCTGTAGTAGCAGAAGAAACATTTTTGGTGCTATTTAGGAGCATTTTAAAAAAGATTTGACAAGCATTGGCCTGTGGAGACATATCACACTGCAGAAAAATCCTGTAAATGAATTGTTCTCTGTAGAACCACTGCAATTATTCAAAGACCATTGGGGAACCATAATTTTTAATGGAATGTTTTAATGATTAACCAATACAGCTCTTCTCCATTTGTGTGTTTTCACTGCATTCACACTGATGCTGCCCCTCACTCAGTCTTTCTGCCCCTTAGTGACTCCCCCTGGCTGTGATGTCACATGTAGGTCTGATACAGTAGCCATTTTTTGTGGTCAATACATTGTCCAAGAAACAGTTGCAATAAACTGTATTATTGTCATCTTAAGTCTATTTTATTCCACAATTACAGTTCTTTAAAAGAGCAGTGAATGTAGTTATTAGGAATAGTCAGACATTGGAATTGAAATATAAGAAAATATTTAAATATATTTAAAAAATAAATAAACCAGAGCATAGGGACAGCACAGTAGCGCAGCAGGTAGTGTCTCTGTCACAGCTCCAGGGACCTGGAGGTTGTGGGTTCGAGTCCCGCTCTGGGTGACTGTCTGTGAGGAGTTTGGTGTGTTCTCCCCGTGTCTGCGTGGGTTTCCTCCCATGGTCCAAAAACACACATCAGTAAGTGAACTGGTGAACTGACTCAAAAGTGTCCATAGTAAGTCGCCCTATGAAGGACTGGCGCCCCCTCCAGGGTGCATTCCTGCCTTGCGCTCCGGGTTGGTTCTGGACCTACCTGGACTGGTTAAAATAAAAACATAAATAAAATAATATAACTGTTTTCAAACAAATTTACACAACAGCCTCAGAACAGAACAGAGCCAGAGCAAGAGGCTAAAGCCCTGGTGACGTTTATTCTTATGTAAATGCAGTGGGCGATTTATTGAGTTAATGTCCATATATTGTACCATAAGTCAATAACGGGATTATTATGACAGGTCTATCGCGTACACACCTCTGTGGGTTGTCATTTACTTGTCAGAGCATTTGATTTACAGATACAGTTTTAAGCTGAATCCTCCTCTTGTTGCTCCTCTGTTTAAGGCCTTCTCCAGCTCTCTCTCCGGGACTCTGGCCACTCAAGCGTCTCTCAGGGGCATTGGAGTCGGGAATCAGCAAGCCACCGTGGCTGCAGCTACAGTCACCTGGATACTCAAAGGTGTGTGTGTGTGTAGTTTAACCGCACTTGAGACATCTGTATGGGCTGCACTGTGTTCCGGAGCAGTTGTTTTTACCATCAAGAAGTAGCAAGTCATGTTTAAGACATTGATTATTTATTACATGGAAAATCGCGTTATACTCCTTGACTCAACATGCTGGTGTATGCTCTGTAGCATGGGTCCCTCACACAGTGGAACCGTTGCTGAAATAGGTCTTCATTGCAAACATAAGTTATAGGCCAATCAGGAGGTGGATATGGTAATTGGGTTCAGTGATATTTTAACTAAAACGCAATTGTTTTAGTAAAGTGTATACTAGACTTATACAGGTATTCACAGCTGTAACACATCTGGAATGCCACTGTTTTGCATTTGTTGTGTGTGTGTCTGTGTGTGTGTGTTATATTTGCAGAGATGCCTCTATGAGTAATAAATCCTCTTCTTTGAGGCCATTAGCTAGTGATGGTGGGTGGCTTTATTCAGGGAGGGATTTCTGTCATCACACTGATGTTGGTTTTTCTGTCTCAGATGGGACAGGGATGTTGGGACGGATCCTTTTCGCCTGGATGAAGGGGTGAGGCTCTCGTCTGTTTGATATTCAGATCAGATCTGATCTCTGAGCAACGTTGTTAATTATTTCTGTAGGTTTTTACTTTATGGGTGTGGCCTACTTTTCAGGAGCAAGTTGGATTCTGAGGCCAAGAAGTGGAGGTAGAGTGAAAAGAACGGATTCTCCAGGAGCTCACACGTTTCATCCCACACTCACCCATATTCACTCACTCATACACATACACGCGCACACGCACACACACACACACACACACACACACTCAATCACTCTCATAAATACTCAATCACTCACTCACATTCACTACGTACACATACTTTACATACACACCCATACTCACTCATTCATCACTCTCACACACTCATTCAGTCATCTCTCCACTGATTCTTCTTTTTGTGTTATGAAACAGCCCTTATACTGACACCTAGTAGTTTGAAAGTGTCAGAGATTTTATTCTAATCCTAATTTAAACTCCATGTGTGTGACACACTCTGTGGATAATAAATTTGTTCAGGGACCACAGAGCTACAGAGCTTACATGTTAAATCTTGTCGAATGTTTTTCAGGCTTTTCGCAGATATTCTGAACGACATTGCGATGTTTATGGAGATTTTGGCGCCTCATTTTCCTCCTTTCTTCACTTTAATTGTTTGCGTCGCTGGAATATTCAAGGTATCGTTTACAAACTGTGACACACACAAGAAAATTAAAGGGTCGTAATACACCACTACACCCAGTGTTCCTCTGTGTTTAGAAATATGAATTTAATCTCTGTTATAAACCATGTACAAATCTTAAAACACACCATTCATTTAGCACTAGTCCATATTTTCAAACAAAACTAAAAACACCTCATTGAATTTGTGATGTTACAAACAATTCTAAGTTTAGGGCTTGTGCAGCATTGTTTTTTTGCCTATTGTGATTTATCACTTATTTAATGATGGTTTACTAATATTAATGAAAAGAGAGAAAGAAAAAAAAAAACAAACAACACAAATACAACCTATAGCTACTTTTATGTCACTGCTGTTATACTGACACCTAGTGGTCTGTATATAGTAGAGGTTCTGCATTTCTGTCTCTGATATGGTCTGTCTTATCTGTCTAGTCTATAGTGGGCGTGGCTGGAGGAGCCACTAGAGCCGCCTTAACTGTTCACCAGGCCAGGAGGAATAACATGGCGGACATTTCTGCCAAAGACGGGAGTCAGGTCAGGGATGTTCACTGACATGACAACACTGATTAACTTAGATTTGGCTTATCTGGGCAGCAAGGTGGCACTACAATGCTGCTTTGTGATTGGATTTGACCATACTCTGACGCTGCAGCATTTTATTTCAGACCTTTCAACAGTAGGTGCCAAATTAACACTGGTGTGTATTTAGAAATTGTGGAAATGTGATGAGATTAGACTGCTGTGTTTTTTCTTATGTCTTTAAACAGGAGTTAGTACAGTGAGGAGAGGTGATGGTGTTAATTTTCCTGCACTGATTTTGTGCTTTCTTCTGTTTCCTCTCTCTCTCTCAGGAGACTCTGGTGAATCTGGCTGGACTGCTGGTCAGTCTCGTCCTCATTCCACTCGTCACCAATAATCCCATGTAAGACATAGACAGGGGCTCCAGTCCTTCACAGGGCGACACACACTCACACCTATGGACACTTTTGAGTCACCAATCGACCTACCAACGTGTGTTTTTGGACCGTGGGAGGTAACCGGAGCACCCGGAGGAAACCCACATGGACACAGGGAGAACATACCACATTCCTCACAGACAGTCACCCAGAGTGGGACTCGAACCCACAACCTCCAGGTCCCTGGAGCTGTGACAGAGACACTACCTGCTGCACCACCTTCCCTGAAGGCCTTCCCTAAAGCCAAATAAATATAATATACAAGCTCCTTTTGTTTGTTCTCTTCAGGTTAACATTCCTCCTCTTCTTCCTGTTCACCGCTCTCCACCTCTTCGCCAACTACAAGGCAGTGAGATCTGTCGTCATGGAAACGCTGAATGAAGCTCGCCTTTCGATCCTACTCCATCAGTTTCTGCATAACAGGCAGATTCTGAGTCCTGCACAAGCCAATCAGAGAGAGCCGGTGTTTCTGGGTATGTTTTAAATACACACTTATCACACACCGGCAGATTGGAGATATAAGGTGGGTGTTTCCAAAAGAGAAATCCTGCTCAAGGTGCATGAGTATATACTTATGCTGTAAAACCTTGTATCTGCAAAACAGTAGCTCTGCAGGAGACGGTCAACAACTCTCATACATTTATTCCGTGACCAATACTAAATGTCTAAAATTACATTAATGTAAACATTGCTGTGCAGGCTTACATTGAAACGTACAAGTCACTTGTTGAATGCATTATTCAAATTCTGACGTTGTTTTTGCTGATGATCTGTGTCCAGAGTTTAAACAGAATGTGCCGGTCAGACTGGGAGTGTGTCTGGGAGACGTTATTAAAAAGTAAGTTTGCTTTTTTAATGTTAATTCCGGGGGTTTGATTAGTATGCGCAGCACTCATTAATCTCCTCCTGGTGTTTAATAGTCCTCAGGAGCTGCAGCTGGCTTTGAAGAACAACACTAAAGATTATCTGATCGGAATACAGAACGGTAACAACACACACACACACACACACACACACACACTCACAAAACTGGGGAACATAAGGAATTGCAATATTTCTGACCTGTGTAAACACTGCAATTAAAAACATTTATTCACTGGAGTAAATTATTACCAGATTATAGATTATTGATATGGTGTCCCAGGTGGTTGCTAGGATTTTGCTGGGAAGTTGTATAGCCCCCACGTGTTTGCTACAGTTTTGATACAGGGTATTGCTCTGCGGTCTTATTGTATTTCATGTTGCTAGATTGTTGCCAGAAAGTTGCTATTTAATCCTAAGTAGTTACTAGGGTGTTGGTATGGTATCCCATGTGTCGGTGGGTTTTTGCTTCTATTATTAAGGTATCCCAGGCTGTTGCTAGGCAGTGGTATGATATCCCTTGTTGTTGCTAGGCAATTTATGGTATACCAGGTGCTTGCTAGGCAGCTGCTACAGTTAGTGTAGCCTCCCAGATGGTTGCTAGGGCATTACTAGGTGGTTGCTATAATGTTCCAGGTCACAATGTGTTTGGTAATTGGTGGTTATAATATTCCAGGTGTTGTTACAGTTGCTGTTGTGTTCCAGATGGTTGCTAGGCACTTGTGTGGTATCCGAAGTGTTTATTAATCTTTTCCTTTATTGATCCTAATGGAAATTGCAGATTTGTGTTTGTGTTTACAGTCCTCTACAGTGTGTGTGTGTTAAGTCTTGATGTGCTTTGTAGGGAGTGTGTGTGTGTGTCTGGGAGCAGATGCTTCAGTTCATGATGAGATTATGGCGTACTCTCAGGCTGTGTGTATCAGCACAGTGTTACACACACCACCGCCACGGGATGGAGAACTGAAACACCTCTATGAGATCAAAGGTAAAGACAGGTTCACAACACTCAAATAATATTATCATCTTCATAACACACACACACTTACAGTAAACAATTGTACTCCATCATCCAGTGTGTGAGCTGTAACACAGTGATGGAGTGTGTGTAGATGTGAAGGAGTGGTGGTAAATGGAACCTAACGTTTTCTCCATGTCTCCAACACACACCCTGCATTGTACATCCTCTGCACCTCCAGCAGTGACCTTCACCCTCTAAAGAGCTTCCTGCATTTCCCTCTCCACCAAGATTGGGTTAAAACACCACAACCTTTGGTCACACAAACTATGGTCAGACATCAGTCGTGTGTCCCCCATTTACTGTTTTCACTTTCTGTGAGGAGCTTTTAGAGGAAGACGTCTGGTTCTATTCACCTCCACTGTCAACTGTTCAGTTTCTCTAGAGCCAGAACTCTTTCCATCACTGTGTTTACATCTCGACCACAGGATTATGCCAAAAAGATGTGAGGGTTAAAAACTCTCTTATCCCAAAGACATGTGCTATTCCCCAAGGAATGTAGATATCTCAGCAATATGATTACAGCCACTTCCTTGTTTTTACATTTATAGTGGATTCTTTCAGAAGAATTGGTGCTGCTGGAGTTCTTAAACCCTGCGTCCACTCACTGTTCACTCTGAGACACTCCTCCCTCGTTGGTCCACGTTGTAGATGTAAAGTCAGAGACAGTAGCTCATCTGTCGCTGCACAGTGTGTGTTGGTCGTCCTCTAGTTCTTCATCAGTGACACAGGACGCTGTCGGCTGGATGTTTTTGGTCTGTGGACCATTCTCAATCCAGACACTGAGGGCTTTAAAAACTCCAGCAGCACTGCTGTGTCTGATCCACTCCCATCAGCACAACACACACTAACACACCACCACCACATCATTGTCACTGCAGCACTGAGAATGATCCACCACCCAAAACATACTGTAGAAACGGGGGTATTTTTAGTGTTATGGCTGATGTATGGGTGTGTATGATATCATACCTGCTCTGTGGGGGTCCTGACGATTAATGAAAAAGGTGAAATGGGGGTAACTGTGTCTCCAGAGCAACAGATGGACCACAGTCTGTAATTGTAGTGGAGCTCAGAGAAAGGACAGTGAGTGTAGAAACAAGGAGGTGGCATTAATGTTATGGCTGATCTGCTTTTCATAATTTTGTCTGGCATTATTTGATTTTCTCTTTGTTAAATTGTAGAAAATGAGTTGAAGTCTAGATGGATATAATGGCTCCTGTTGCTTTGTTTTTTTCCAGACTCTTGGGAATTGGTGTCAGAAAGTCATAAGCTGATTGACCGGATTTTCCAGTCATTCATTACAGGTAACATTTACACTACTTTCCAAATGTGTCTAGACACCACTGAATTCAGAACTGATCATCAACACCAGCACATAACCTCACTGATATCTTGTGGCTGAATGCCATTAAATCCTCACAAATTGTCACTGTGAAATTCCATTAAAGAAGACATCCCCCCCCACCCAACAGTAGCGTTCACCCCACGTAAACAGCTCTGTTCCGAACACACGCTTTCAGCACCTGTTCCTTTTAAATGATAATGAGCCGCTCGCTGTTCAGTTCTGGTTTTTAGCAGTTTTCACCCAGTACTTTCTTCTGAGTTCTCGTTTTCTTGTTTTTATTCAGTGCTCTTAACACGGGTCCAGCGCTGTGATTGGACAGTCTCAGATGAGGGTGCGGGGCAATTCTAAAGTCTCTGTACTTAACGTCAGAAGCAGAGTAGATTCAGAACAGCTTGTTTTATCCCATGTTTTCTGACTCAGGCAGCGCACAGAAAACTGACTGTAGTCTTGTTTCACAGTGTGTGGGTGGGTGGACTCCAGGTTCAAACTTTAATGTGCACCAAACAAGGGACTTGTTCAGAATGTCTTCTTTAACTTCCACTGGCTGTCAAGATTGTTTTCTTCATTCTGCTGTAAGTTTAAAAATGATCAGATTCAGCAGAACCATGAAAATAAACCTCCTGTCTGTTCAGATTTCCAAGATAAAATCCCCTTGACACCTCAAGTCTTAGCTGTAGCTCTCCACCTTCATACGCCTCCCTTCAGCACACACAGATCTGTGAACGTATGAGGTATGAAACCCTCTCTGACTTTATTTCTGTTATCTCTAAGGTCTAGAGCGAGCGAAGTGGGAAACGGACCGAACCCTTCTGAACTGGAATGAGTGGAGGGTGGAGTGGAGGAAGAAAAGAAACTAGAAGGAGAAATAAGGGGAGGAAAACCAAAACTGAATGAGAGAAAAGGCTGGTTTTTTTCATGTATTTCATTGGACAATATTATGATTTTTTTTAATCAGAAGGTGATGTTCTCCAGATATGAAGAGCATTGATTTTTATTCATTTTATTAAAAGATGAAAAGTTCATAAACCTATGTGTTTTTTCAGACATTAAAAAGCTTAAAGTTTTATACACAGTAAAAGTCTTCACTCACTCACTGCACATTGATAGAAACAGGAATAAAGGTGGGGGGGGGGCTAATTAGACTGTCCAGGCCCTACCCACAAATGCAGATTTCCATAGCAACTATTGCTAAGTTGCTCACCCACCCAGTCACTCACACCAGTGGACAATTTAATAGTCACTCCATCTACCAACGTGTGTTTGGACTGTGGCACCTAGAGGAAATCCACACAGACAAAGGGAGAACACACACCTCTCCTCACAGACAGTGACCCGAGGACAGGATCTCACCCAGGACCCCAAGCCTCTGGGGCTGTGTGACATTGTTAAACTGTGGTATAACAAATGTAAACTTTTGTGTCGGACAAAAGGCTGTGGGCAGGTGAGTCTGGTTTTTGTGGGCGGAGCTTTTAAAGGACCCCTACCCCCCTTTTCTAAAGCATGGCTCCATGGTGGACTTTCCTCAGATGGCGTCGGAGGTTCTCCGTGCGATTGAACCTCCGTCCGCAGAGGCTGCAGTTGTAGGGCTTTTCTCCGGTGTGGATGCGCTCGTGTTTCTTAAGGTCGGCAGAACGGCTGAACCTGAAGTTACAGCAGTTACAAACGAACGGTCTTTCGTTTGAGTGGCAGACGAAGTGAGCTCCGAGGCTGGAAGAAGTGGCGAAAGTTTTCCCACATATATGGCAACTGTGGGAGCTTTTCCTCTTCATTTCCGTGTGGGGAATACCGGGAATATCCAGCATGTTGTCCAATCTGGAGCTGAGGATGTGGGCGTGTGGGGATGAGTACTGCTCCTGTAAGAGGAAGGCAGACTCAGGGCTGCAGGGCAGGTGATTCTGTCCGTCTTCTAAAGGCAGGGTGTTAAAAACGCTGTCGCTGTCCATGAGTTCCTCTGAGTGTCCAGCGAGGCTACACTCCAGTGGCTCTGAGTTGGACTCCGATTTGATTTTATTGACCATTACATACCCAACGTTTACGTGTTCTGGTGCTTTGGGGGGGTCTGGTGACATTGTGGTGGTCATTCTCAGGCTTGCGGAGCATCTCCCACTCTTTGGGGAAGAGTTACCTGCTGGAGACCTGGGTTTGGTTTGCCAGGTTTTGTTTAAAGACTCCTCTGGAAATTCTAGCTGGATTTCACTGGGGTTTTCCTCTTTAAACGACAGTGGTTCTGGACCTTTACTCTCCTGCTCTGAGACCAGGGCTTCTTTTTCCTCACAGGGGAGTTGAAAAGAAGGGACTTCAGGTGTTTCAGAGGAGGAGACCTGCTGCACTGCATCTGCCGGTACAAAAGAGGTCAGACATGTGTGTAAGTAACTTATCATATTAGCAGTGCTGTGTGCTGATTTTCCACTACAAGTACCTGCACTACTCAGCTCTACTAGACTTTACTTTCTGTCTGGTCCCTGGTCAGTTTTTTGGTTGGTTACTTTAAGCGTTGTTTATTCATCGTGTATATCATGTGTTATTGTTGTTTTTTGAAGAAAGAATCGCCAAAGCTCTCGCTCGATTCTTTCATCGGCCACCGATTCAAGGAGCACTTGAACCTCTTCAAAAGACCATGGCGTAATTTTACGCGCTGCCATCGTGTGTCGGATAAAAGCAAATGTGATCTCTGCCGCAGCTGGAGATTTTACAGCTGGAGAGTTGGTGCTGGACGTCTGTGTTGTGTGGCGTAGAGTGACGACTCTCTCTGGACAATCAGTGCTCTGCAAGGTTTCCACACCTTGGTTTAGTCCCTACTCGACTCTCTCTGAACCACGAGAGAACATGGATTAAAAAAAGAACCTGGTTCCAGGACCAAGACCAAATTTACCGGGCAGAACAGCATAGCAAAGATAAGTAGAGCCTAGAGAAGAGTAGAGACAGCGCAGTGGAAAAGCACAATAAGATTCTATCCCCCTACAGTCACTCTGACAGATTGCAATATATTACAGTACACGTAGGGGGTAGTGTGACCTCTGATTCACTTCACTTTGTCCTAAAGTTACTCTGCAGAGAGTTAACTATATGTGACCAAATAGATCAACAGGATAAATCTCCACAGATTGATCAGCCCACTGTGGCCAGACCTGCCGTCTCCAGCCTCTTCTGCAGCTGCTCCAGTTGTTGCTGTAGTTTCTGGTTCTCCTGCCTGATCTTGTCCGACTCTTCTCTGTACTCTGTCACGGCCTGGCCCATCAGACGCAGAACTTCCTGAACCGCGGTGGCCAGCAGTTCGGCCACGTTGGTGACCAGCAGGTCCATCTGAGTCATCTTTGGTTCAGGGAAAGGAGATCTGGAAGAAAAAAAAACAGCACAAAGATTCACAGTCAATTCTCTAAACTCCAACCAGACCACACAGGAGCACTTTGTAGTTCCACAATTACACAGTGTATTCTATTGGTTGCTCTACAATAAATAAACCCCCATTTCACCCTGTTCTTCAGTGGTCAGAACCCTCAAAGAGCAGGTATGTGGGTAGTAAATCATTCTCAGCACTGCAGTGACACTGACGTGGTAGTGTGTGTTGCGCCATTACGAGTGGATCAGACACAGCAGTAGCTGCTAGAGTTTGTGTACAACGCAAACACACAACTCTCAAACACAAAATAATGTCATAATAATGATATAATTAATAATAATAATAATAGGGGTGGCACGGTGGCGCAGCAGGTAGTGTCGCTGTCACACAGCTCCAGAAACCAAGAGGTTTTGGGCTCGATTCCCGCTCCAGGTGACTGTTACCTCCCACAGTCCAAAAGCACACATTGGTAGGTGGATTGGTGACTCAAAAATGTGTCCGTAGGTGTGAGTGACTGTGTGTGTTGCCCTGTGAAGGACTGGTGCCCCCTCCAGGATGTATTCTCACCTTGCGCCCAATGATTCCAGGTAGGCTCTGGACCCACCGTGACCCTGAACTGGATAAGCGGTTACAGATAATGAATGAATAATGATAATAATCTCTATTTGTATAGCACTTTTGAAACATAAATTCGGCTCAAAGTAACATTTATAATATATGAAATGTTAAACAGTGTAACCATAATTAAAACTATAAAAAAGCTAAAATAGAACATAAAAAAAGACATTTAAAGGAAAACAAAGAAGTGCAAGGTGTTCCTCTTGGCTGTAGTCACAGTCTCTACTCTTCTGGCTTTATGTAAGACGTGTGAACATTGTTGTGATGATCTGATGGAGATTATTAGTCTATGGAGATTATTTATAATGTGTTTGGATTGTGTAGATACTCCAGTGATGTTAGGCTCCTGTGCAGTTGCTCCAGAGCGTCCAATTCCGTTCACGCTTTTCTTAAAATGTTACTGGCTGCTTTCCGCGGTGTCCATAAGTTTCCGGACATACAGTGTACAGTACATAGTAATTTCTTTATTTATTTCTTTAGTGCTTTCTGTTGTTTTATATTAATAGAAACGAGCTCACTGCTCCAAAATATTTTTTATCGCTGAACATATTATTAGTAACAGATGTACATGCTTTAAAGGCTCTTTCTAGGCTCTAATATCTGTTATTTATTAATATCAATTATTACTTTATTATGGATTTATTTCTTACCTTCTCCATTCGCTCTGAGCTGAATTCGCTTCCTCCTGCTCCCACACCACCTACGTACATCCTGTCCCAGGTTGCCAGATTTCTCTGCTGTGCTCCAGAATCCCCCATTTCGTGCCAATGTAAACATTGGGAAGAGTGTTACGTCAGAATCAGACGTTAATTTATATCGTTCGGCATTAAATATCAATACTAAAGTGTGGTACATGTTTTTGGCTCATTAACAATGAATCCAGTTTAAAATAAAACTTAATTGTACAAGTGCAAATAGTATATAAAATGTTATTTATTTTTTTGTGTAACAATTATAACATTCTTATTTTCTTTTGTAATTTTATGGTAACTGTTGTGTCGTATTAAAAATGACTGTCATTTTATTTAACGAAAAATAGACTAAAAATAAAGTAGCGAGAAAATAATTTATTGGTCGCTGCATTCGTTATGAGCTCCATCGGTATCTGATACATATCCTCATCACCCCTGCTGATACATCATAGTATGAGTACAGGACGGCTGTGAAAGACTTTGTTGCATGGTGCAAGCTGAACCATCTGCAGCTCAATTTGACAAAGACAAAAGAACTGGTGGTGGACCTGAGGAGGGACAAGGCACCCAGTGTCCCCTGTGTCCATCACGGGGGTCAGTGTGGACACTGTGGAGGACTACAAATACTTGGGAGTGCACAGTTACAATAAACTGGACTGGGCTAAGAACACTGATGCCCTCTCCAGGAAGGGCCAAAGTCATCTTCATATTCTGAGGCGCCTGAGGTCCTTCAACATTTGCCGGACTGTGCTCATGAGTTTGTGGTGGCAACTGCTATGTTAAATGCTTTTGCATGCTGGGGCAAATTTCTCTTTTGCTTTAATTTTTTGTCTTGTTTTAAATTATTATTAGAGCGTTTATTCTTTACATAAACGGTTGCAACTGTAACAACAGCAATTTCCCTCTGGGATCAATAAAGTATTTCTGAATCTGAATCAGGAAAAAGAGATGCAGAAGCATGAGACAGATTTATTCTTTTCTTGGGGATAGTATTGTTTATAAGAGTACAGGTGGGTTTTGGCTTAGACAACTTAAAGACAGGGATTTCAATGTTAGGGATTTTGGATGTAGTATTAATACTTGAGGTTTTTTTTTTTTTTTTAAATAAATCAGACAGTTCATTAATTCATTTATTGTCTGTAACCACTTATTTACTTCAGGGTCATGATGGGCCCGAGGCCTACGTGGAATCATCTGGCACAAGGTGGGAACACACCCTTTAGGGGGCACAAGTTACTCGCAGGTCAAATCAAACAGTTGTACCATATAAATTTGAAAATATGTTAATTTTATTTTTATACATACAAATTTTTTTTACTCTCTAAAGGCATGTTTCACACAGTTTAACTGCAGTAGAGCAGTCTGGAGTGATGCTTAATACGATGGTGGTTATTTCCAACTACAAATAACTGACCCAAGACGAACAGATTTTATTTTATTGATCAGAGTTTATTTGGGTGGAAGCAGAAGGAAAACACTGCAGAACAACATAGTGACATGGTCACCAGGCAGGCCTTTGGCATTTGTGGTTTGGCGATTGTGCGGACAGCGCTGACTAGTGCATTACTAGAGTTCAGAGGAAGAGAAGGATTCTGCTCTACATTCACAAACTATGCAATATAAACAACATCTTAAAATAACCAAGGCATACAGTGACTAGAGCTGTCACTTCAGTAAGGTCATCTGAAATAAAGATATCCCATTCACCCCAGTGTTATTCAACGCTAACTCTACCCATAAGCGTGACGTCCCCCAGTCACACGCTGCTACAAAGCCTCGTGGAAGAAACACTAGTACAAGAGCTTTTAGAACTGAAACTAGCATAACTTCACTGTGACTCAACGAACACTAAGTGCTAATTAAATTAAATCAGCTCAACATGCTTGGAGGAGAATCCTAAGTGCTAACTGTCAATAAATTAACAAACAACCGTGTTGGCTGGCATCATGCTGAGTTACAGGGAGGGGGAGGGGCTTACCACCTGCCCCAGGCCTGATTACGGATGTCTGTGGCATCACCAGGAAATTAACTCATAATGGTTTAGTAATAAATACAAATAACAAGAGCAACACCAACAGTAGTAACAATAATGATAATAATATAATAGTATTAATAGTAATAATAAAAAAAATAATAATTATATGTACAAATAATATCAATAACATTTAAAATACCACCCTGCTCTTATGCAAAATGTACCATTGTCCAAAAAAATATATCATAAAGTTATCATTGTATTATTAATTTATTAAAACGGTGTAAGTGATGTTAGAACATGGTTCAGTTCAAGAACCTGATGCTATATCACATACTCACTGTGCGTTCAGTTACTTCTAATTATATTAGATTATTAGTCAAACCACACTTCCACATTTTGACATTTACGTTAAAAAAAAAAAAAAAAAACGTACGTGATTTTTACAACATTTTAAAAAGTTTTTTAAACTTTGTTTAAATTTCACAGTCCAATAAAAACTGATTTTTCTAAAATGTGGAAAATACTTGAGCTGCATTAACTTCCATCACAAGTTAACTATATTTTTCTTCATTCTCCTGTAGAATTAGCATTCTGGAGATATGAGGTTTTGTTACAGGCCCTTAAAGACAACCTTGACTATAAAATAAATACAGTAAAGGCAAAGGTGAAGAGACAAACTCATTTTCAGACATCAGCTAAACATTATGAAATAAAGCTTCAGTACCTTTTTATATAACCTCTACCTTTTTTTAATGTCCTTTCGACGTTGCCCTCTGTTAGATAGAAATCCCCAAGTCTCACATGGCACATGTAACCACCACTATTTTTCAAACAGCTGCTAACACGACGGCACTGGACTGTTCAACACGCTTGGAGAAGGACACTAACTGCCCAGGTCTGTTATGCTGTCCTCCCTGTCCAGAGAGAGTAGGGCCTGTAATGTTCTTGGACTCCAGGGCCTCAAACGGCTTTATGACCTGTTTTTTAATGTAATAAAAAACTCACAGTAAAAAGAGAGGTAGCTAAAGGAAATGATCTGTGTGAGAGAAACACTAAACACGGACTGTGCTGACGGGGTGGATTTGGGAAGAGAGTGGAGTATTCAGTGGCTGCTGTAGTTCTACAGTTCCCACACTGACAGTGCTTTAATTTCAGAGAGAATAAGGTTATTAATATTAAAGTTGCTACTGTTGAAGTGTTAGCTATGCTAATGTGGTTACTCCAGTGTTTAAACAGTCCTGGTCATGTACTACTCGCCCAAAAGCTGTGGTCACAATAGATAGTCGTTTGCGTCACTCTGTGAATAGGCGAGGCCAGATTATTGGTGTTGCAAACAGTTTATGGTCATTGACCAATGAAAAACCTGTGTCTCCATGTTTGTGGATGTTTAGTTTACCACATCATTTGAACACAGCAGCTTCACACAGTGTGAATATTTCATGATGAATGGACCAAAAGAAACGCTCCAAAATTACGCTGAATATATCTTTTTACATTAACATACATTAAAATTGAAGAAGTTTTTACCTGTAAAGTTACTGTTTTGGAGATAATTTTTTTCATGGGACAACAATGTTATTTTTGTGTGGTTAGCTAACACACAGGCTAACATCCCTTCCAATCACAGATCTCTCCCAACCTTCCTCCAGAACGTAAAAATACACCACATATTTTGAACATTACTGGAGCTCAATGCGCAGGATTTAATGCTAGTAATTTTACTTCAATTTTACATATTTCTCACAGTATAGATACTGTTAAATCAGCTTAACATGCTTGGAGGAGAAAACTAACTGCTGGTTCTGTAAGATGAGCTCAATATGCTTGAAGGAGAACACTGCTTATTCTGTAGCATCAGCTGAACACACTCAGAGGAGACTATGCCGTTATTTTCGTGCCACAATTCTGCGCACGCTCGTGGATATTTTGAGCGAGCAAGAAGGTTTTTGCGAGCGCGCGTGGATATTTTACTACATTAGAGTTATAGTCGACAGAAGTATGAATAGCTAACCGCAAGCTAACTTAACTGCAGTATTAAGCTATTAAGTTATTTAGATTTTAGCATTACACAATCAATTAGCCATGTATGTTGATAACTACCTATCTAGATATCATTTACAGTATATTCTATCACTGATAGCAAAGAGACGGCGGACCACTGTTGGCCCACTGAGGACAAAGTTGGAGGTCCACTAGTGTTTTACACAGCGTATTCTGGGCGGACCACTGGTGATTAAACAGAATTTTAGACAAAATGCCACATTTTAGCACTTTTCCATTCACAGTCCAATTTACATTTTTTTCCCCTTCATTAGGTTCTTTTGCTATCGTTTACGAATAAGAATAGTAAATAATTTTAATCCAGCACAGTGTCAACATTTTTATCATAATCATTTTATATCAGGCTTATCCTCATTATTATATCTCTCAAAGTTGTTGGTAATATTTGTATTAGTTTGTTTTCCAGAATAAAAGTCTCTGTGAATATAAAATTTGTTTGAAGAGATTAAACATGAGTTATATCCTGTACAGGACAGTAATCTGAGTGGTTCGATGGTGGACCAGCAGTGGTCTAACAGTCAGTGGTGTGCCAGCCTTTATATGCCAGTGGACCGATATATGTTCGCTGTCTGGGATTACTAATAAAGAAGTTTCTACAGTAGTTGCAGTACCATTTACAGTCATTGCTAGCACTATTTTATACTATGTATATTATTTTCAGCACATCAGCTACTTTGTTACACAGTAAAACTAGATAAATACAATTAAGGCAAAATAAACAGATAAAAACCTCATGTGCCCAATTCAATGAATATAAAATAAAATTACTGGCTGTGGTGCACTGGTCTGTTGCTGTTCGAGAAACCTCCTTGCTCGCTAAAAATATAGTGCGCGTGCAAAAACCTGTAACATCAGCTGAACACCCCTCAGAGAGAAAGAAAACTGCTGTTTGTGTCACATCAGTTCACCACGCTCAGCGGAGAACCATAAATAATAATTCAGTTTGGTCCTGATTTGGTTTTCCCTGTTGGAGCCGGACTGGGAAACACTGGACGAGCCTTAAACAGAACAGGGTTAGCTTTGAGAACATGCGTAGTGTAACAGAGTCTACAGCATCTACTATCAAGCACAGAGCAGTAGACGAGGAGCGGGAGGCGGAGAAGCTAGGGGTCTGTTAGGTTCCTTTGGGTGGGCTCCACTTCAGAGCGGTTGGGTCGATGGATTTACTGCTTCCACGCTTCATTTCCTTGGCTCTCCACTCATCGATCAGGTCCTGGAGGTTAGCGTTAGCATGTCAGTGTCATGTACAGAAACTAGGGCTGGGAAAGAGCATCATGTTATCAGCACTGGGATGAGATTATGCAGATACTGGAGAATGTTGTTTACATCCCCTTTTTGATTAATACTAATGTGTAATCAATGAAATTTAGTGTTCTACAAATACCTAATACATCAAACCATTACAAGGATAATAATAAAGACAGATTCAGATTTATGAAGATAGTCTGTAAAGAACAACAACAACAGCAATGCACAGTAACTCTATAAACCACATGGTAACATTGGATTGGATGGCAGCCTGTTATGTCATCATCAAATTTAATTAATTTATTACATTAAATAACTCACTCACTCTCTCATTCCACTACTAATCAATAGTTAAAACACCATAAAGCCCACCTAAGGTTTTATTCTGAAACAGAACAAAATTCTTATATCTACAAGTGTAGATAATTGTTTCTGGATTATTCATTAGTCACTTTTGCAGACGGTCTGTGGTTACCTGTCTCTTTAAGACTAGGTGCTTCCCTTTCCAGTATTTCAGCATCTGGAGTGACTGCAGGGTGCTGACGATGTCAACAGGGTTCACGGCCGTCTCCTGGCTGATCTCTGATCAGAATACATCAAAGATAAGTAGAGGAGAATGACTGTCAAAAAAGGGCATCCATCAAAATAAGTTTTTTAAAATGTTATGATAAAACTTACGTTCATTTTTAAATTCTTGCAACAGCAGCTTTAACAGGTATAGGTTAGACAGGTTAATCTAAACTGTATTTTACTATACTATGTCTGCCTTGAATTTTGATTGTAATAACAATAAATAAAAAACTAAATACTAATGAATCAATTATAAAGAACTGAACATACTTATTATAGCAATAACACTACTACATGTCTGTTTGTTGCTGTTACCTTTAATGGAGATCTCTTTGCCCTGGAAATTGTGCAGGTATCTCAGCAGCACTTCTTTCCAGTAGCTCCGGTAGCTGATGAGTCCAAGATCAGACAGGGGACGCTCTGGAGAGCCCACCTTCTCCTCCACTTTAGACAGCAGGTAACCTCAAAATGTACAAAGAGATATAGGTTAAATAAATCAACAATGATAATAATAATAATAATAATAATAATACCATAATATGAGTAATTTAATTCCAAAAGTATATGCTGCCAAACACATGAACATCCAAAGGCAGAGGCCACTGAGAAATTTGTTCATTAATCTCTGTTCTTAGAAGATTCCATCACTGTCCGCTGCAGGGGCGTCCAAACCCAGACTACAATCATGGTGTTTTCCCAGAGGTCTGTGCTAGTGCCTAACTACTGAGACTGAGTTGTTTATGTTGCCATGTCGATGTTGCTATCAATCAATATTTGAATTGAACCGCTCCCTTATCTCAGAGCAGCAGGACTTTAAAACACTATTAAACTGCTTTACTGTATAAACGTGATAGGTGTACAAGAAAACTATAATGAATTATTAATACAGTATATTCATGATGGCTATCATCAAAATCCCCATCTTTAAATCGTCTAAACCAAAACTCACATGTACTTTTGGATACAAAAATTACCCCCCTCCCCACACATAAAAAAAAAAACAACAACAAATCAATCACATGCTTTGGCAGCACTTTATTTCGACAGAACTCATAACGAATGCAGTGACCAATAGATTTTTATCACCCATCTTCTTATTTTTAGGATATATTTTGTTGAATAAATTGACAACTGTGATTTTTAATACTGCACAATACTTCCATAAAATGACGAGTGGGAGAATATTTGAATATTGTTTTTCAGTTATTACACAAAGACACTTAGTGTATGTATTAGTACACTTAATATATTGAATGCAATTCTGGGGTGAATGCTGACCCCAGAATGCTGTTGACATTGAATGCTGTATCTTTAAGATCAAGATGCTTTTTTATACATTTAAAAACCAGTGGAGAGTGGCTTTAAAGTGATCAGTAAGTTAAAAGTACTCACTGAAGTCGATGAGCATCTTGCCGTAGCCCTGTCTCATGTACTGAGGCATGGTCAGAATGCAGGACACGTTGTAGTTCAGAAAGGAGTTCTTCTCCTGCGGGAGGAACAAGAGTTTTGTGATCTTCTCTAAAGCAGAATAGCCTATAAAGTCAGATTCACCGTTGGTTAAAAATGATCACTGGACAAACAAACTCACACTTTATGTAATGAAGAACTATAGACAGACAAATTAAACATAGGGCAGTGTAAGCAAGAAAAATAGCTTATGACAACCATATCTGCCAAAGGGGATGCATTTACAGATGCAAATTACAAGTCAGTTGTTCCAGAGGAAGCACTGTTGTCACAACAGAATAAACATGAGGGTCTGACCATAAAAATAAAATACATTTCTTATAGTGCGTTCACAGTAGCAGTCTACAAGTCACTTATGTCGCCCCAAGTTTGTCTCGTAGGTGTGTCGAGGCCGCTCATGTTGTGCCTCGTAGACCCTGTGTCTACAATTGGTTCAAAGAATTTCTTGCACCCAATCATTTAGAATGTTGCTTCATCGCATCATAACTCATTTGCATAAACTTGGAAAAAAACTCATCTTTATTTGTCGCTTTGTCGCCTGCTAGTGTGAACACAGGGAAAGTCTACGACCCTAAAATAAAAAGTAAAGGCTGTGTTTTATAGTTGGGTACAGATTCTGTATCAAAGTTCAAATGTTAAAGGGCTGGGGAAGAGAAGTATTTCAATGTATACAATGTGTGCAATGTATCCCCTTCCTAAAGGTTTGTACCTTATAACAACCATAAACAAAGAAAATATGTTCACTTTCCCTGTTCACACTTACAACAAAGACCAGAAACTTCAGGGAAAAAGTTTTGGAGAAGAGTATGACTTTAATGTATGACGGAATAAATTTAGCCAGCTACTTAATCTCAAGTCTGTTCTATGCCCTCACACTGCTGCAACATTTTCTTGTCTTCTGGTGGTCTTTGCTCGGTATGCTAACTTTATAAGGACTTTGGGTTCTGAAGACCATTGTATAAATCCAATTTATATTATTATGTTATATTATATTATAGTACTATTATAATTTTCTGAACTGCTCTGTCACTTTGGCCATGTTTTTGTATTATTTTTTGTCCAAAAAGAAATCTGTAAATGGACTATCACAGCAGTTTACCTTTGAGAAATATCCCACAAGGTGGCAGCCGGTGTTGTCTGCTTCCGTCATCACGTAGAACAGAAAGGGCTCTACGTCGTAGTACAGAGTTTTATGGTCCAGGAAGAGTTTAGCCAGCAGACACAAGTTCTGGCAGTAGATCTGTTTCAGAGACAACAGCACAGAAGTACATTTATGGCACTGATGTAGAAATTTTGTTATTCACGGCCAAATGGCAATCAGTAGAGCAGCTGCACGAGCCGAAGGGAGACTTACCTAACAGAGTAAAGTTTGCTCCTGGGCTCCTCTACAGTGTAATTCATTTTTACAGCACTGTCCTGAAATCAAGAGGGGGTGGGGTGTGGGATCCTACCCAGCTCCAAAAGTTACATAGTACAGTTTCTGCAGTGCTAAGCCCAGAGTAGCAAAGACAGAGGCTCTATTCTCCCTATTACAGCTCAAATCATGCTTTTCTATATAGAACATCTGTGCCCACGTTGGATTCATTCATTATCATCAGGGACTGTAGACAGTTATTTCACCTTGTTTTTCTTTCCGTCCACTTCAAACACGGAGATGGCGTTCTTCCTGTAGATCTCGTCTCCCGGTGGATGCTTCCACACACACTTCGCCTGTACAACACATAGCAGAGTTCGACCTCAGACTCTGTGAAGCCCTCAGACACACACAAGCTTTTAATGGACCAAGATAACAAAAAAATTAAGAAAATATAATGTGAAATTATTTGTCACTGTACAACAAAATGTGTCTTCTGTATTGAACTTTATCTGTGGCAGTCAACACACAAATAATAATTATTAATTAATAATCAGTTTTCAATTAAAAATAAAACATGAAGTTTTTTACATTTTTATTTATTTCTGTTCAACAGATCTCTGAACCCTGAAATTCTGCACATACAGAATCTAAATATTAAATTAGTCTTTAATCAACAAACATATCTGTTACTATTTCACAATTTGGTGAATTTAATTAAATGTTACAGTGTGGGGGAAAAAAAAAAAAACACTAGAGCACCATGGGGCCTTGCTCAAGAACACCTCATCTGTGGATGAGTGATGTTCCTTCACTTCCCTGCCCCCAATTTCCCTGGCAGAAATAGGAATCGAACCGGAAACCTTCCATTCCCAATGACTGTGTGGATGACTGAATATTACATGGCATTATAAAGCATTATAGAATGTTTATAATGTTCAGTTATCCACACAGGTTGTAATTATCTACAGGAAGTCTAGGGGGCGTGAATTCCACTGTTTCATTTAGTTTAATTTAAAATAAGCTCTTCTTGTGTCTGTGTGGATTATATAAACCTTATAAATCACTTTAAAGTAATCCATCTACAAACCCAATTCCAAAAACACCGGAAGTGTATGTTAAATGTATAATTACATTTAGCATATTTATATAATGACACAAGTGAACAACTCTTACCATGTGTCGTCGGAGGATGGTCTGGCTCTTCATGTATTTGAGGCAGAATTCGCACATGTACAGACGCCCCAGACGAGCGTATTCCTCCGGGTACGGGGAGTGGTACCACGTGTCCAGCTCAAAGCGTCCAAACACTATGGTTTTAATCATATTACTGCCCTCTGTCACCTGACCCTGGAGACGCAGCTTCTCCTACAGAACAGAGAGAGAGGGGAGAGGTGGTGGTAAACGGAGAGAAAGAGTGAAATAAATAGAGGAGAGAGAATAAAAAAATGGTAAAAGGAGAGAAGGGGTGAACAGGAGAAAAAGGGTGAATTAGAGGGGGAGACAGTGAGAGAGAGAGGAGAGAAAGAAAGAAGGAGGAAGGGAGGGAAAGGAGAAAAATAAGTTGAAGAGAGAGTGGGATGGGAGAGAATAAGGGACAGAGATGGAAGGAGCATGGAAGGGGTAGAGAGTAATAGTGGGTGGACAGAAGAAAGATAGAGAGGAACCAAATGAGAGAGAGAGAGAGGGAGGGAGAGAGAAAGAGAGATATTACTAACAGTTATAAGGGCATACACTGAGAAGCCTGAGCCAGTTATTAATAATGAATTCAGGATGAACTGAGGAAGCTGTAAAGGTTTAAATGTAAAAAAGGAAATTCTACATAAAAAAATGACAAAAACTGCTTTTGTGTGAGAGCACACAATAGAGAGAGAGAGCGCGAGTGAGCGACAGAGAGACTAAATAAAGCGAGCATGAGTATAGAGAAGAAAATGAGGATAGAAAGAAAAAGAAAAAGAGAGGGAGTGGTAGAGTCCATGGGAGACAAACTCTCAAAGAAAGAAAGGCAAAAGAGGACAGAGGGAGGTGAGGGGGGAGGGAAAGGTGAAAATAGAGAACAGAGAAAAAGAGAAGGGCATATAGAGAGAATGAAAGTGAGAAAAAAAAGAAAGTGTGAAAGGGAAAGACAAAGTGTGTTTGGGTGGGGGGTTGGGGGGACAGGGCAAGAAGTGATAAGTGAGAAAGCAGAGAAAGAACAAAAATGAGAAGGTGAGAATAACAAAGAGAGAGAGAGCGAGAGAGAGAGAGAGAGAGAGAGAGAGAGAGAGATTTTCCAGCACTCCATTTGTGCAGTGGCCTCCAGGTTGATCAGGTAGAGCCTCAGGTCTCTGCTTTGGAGCGAGGGTGGGAGACAGCCTCAAGGAGGTCACGGAGAGAAGGAGGGACGGAGGGAGGGAGGAAGGGAAAAAAAAGGGAGAACAGGTGATGAGTTTTCTCTCTTACAAGATCGTCCGAGGCACGTGCCTGCGCTTTCCGAAAGAGCTCTAGGTCGTAATCACTGGTGATGTTCTCCAGCAGGGGCTCACGACTAGAACCATGAACCTGTCTGTGCTCCTGCAGAGAGGGGAGAGGGATGGGGCATTGGGGTATAAAAATAATTAACAAAAAAGAAAAAGAGAGAAAAAAATGGTATAGGGAAAAAAGGAATAGAAAGTGAAGACAGTGAGGGGAGGGATAGAGAAAGGGTAGGGAAATTAAAAAAAAAAAAAAAAAAAAAAAGAAAAGAATTTAATACATGTAAGTTGACAGTAGACACAAAATAATTCATAGAGGACAGGGCAGACCAATGCACAGCACTTTCACAGCAGTTTCACAACTTTGTTGTTGTATTCAAACTGCGATGTGGTTTCACGACTGTGTCTGTGTTGTGTTCACACACTGAAGTGGTTTCAAGCTTGTGTTGGTGTGTTCACTCCGAAGTGGTTTCAAGACTGTGTTGTGTTCACAATGTTAAGTCGTTTCCCACCTGTTTGTATTGTGTTCACACTGTGAACCCTCAGTAGTTTGTATCACTCTGAGATGGAGGAGCTCACCGTGTATTTCTCCTTGTGCTCTTTGAGGGGAGTGGAGTTCCTCTTCCTCCTCATCTCCGTCACCTTTTCTTTATAACGCAGCTGCCGCTCCGCAGGGGCCTGAGATTAACAAACCAGGAAACATCACAGAACTTTACACCTCAATTTAACAAATCTCATTATCTCAACACCAAGATTTTCAATCAAACTGCTTTTTTTTTAAATAATTTCAGGAGTAACTGCACCTCAACACCGCGCCCTACTCTCCCACCACGCACCAGCATAAAAACAAAATATTCCCTTTATAATAAATACAACTGTCCAGACCATACCATATTAATACAGACTTATCATTCATCCATTCATCTTCACTAACTGCTACATTCAGAGCAGTGTTTCCGAGACCCTGGAATACCATCACACGCTTATTACCAAATTGTAACGTACTACCCAAAGGACATTCTTGCACCAGGCTTTAGGATATTACACCTGTTATGATCTGCCTTATCCACAGTAACTGACCAATTCACACCGGAAATTTACGTTGCGTAACGTTTGGACAAACAGTGTATTTATTGTTAGAGGGTACCTGATGGCGCGTGGAATGTCGGTTCTCGTCCTGGCTGTGGGTCAGAGCTCTCTCCTCTGAAGGTTTGTCCCGAGAGCTGGCCTTTACCTGCAGAGAACCACATCAAGAACCATCAGATCAGATGAGGATTCACTTATTTCACATCTTCACCGCCATGAAATCCTCTACTCTCCTGTCTTTGGGGTCCACTGCCCCGAGCTCAAACACATCCTTTACTGCTCAGGCTTTTCATCTTTTATTTACCACACTGAGTGAAAGCCAAAATAATCCGCCCTCCTCCACAGCGGAACACAGTTCTGGATCATAGAGCAGTGTATCAGTGGGTACCTTGCACTCGTCTGCTGAGAGGTTATGATAGAGTGGACAGCCAGAGATGGAAAAGTGTCTCTCGTGCTTCCCAGTCAAATGTCCTGTTAAACAAAAACAAAACAGAGTGAAGCATTAAAAATAAAGAAAGAAAGAAATATGTTTGGTGTTTAAAAAGGACACTAATTCAAAAAAAGAAATCATCAAACGTTACATACTCTGAATACACCGACTGTACAAAGCCAAGACAGAGTATATACTGTGGCCAAAAATTTGTGAACACCAGCTCTTCCAGCATTATTCTGGAACTGAAGGGAGTTGACAGGAATGAGTTCCTCTGAACGTCAGTAAAAGTTTTTACTCTTCTAGGAAACTTTTACACTAGATATAGGAACATTTCAGTAAGGATTTGATACATTCCGCCACATGAACATTAGTGAGGTCAGATACAGATGCGAGAAGATTAGCTCTGGATCACAAACCTCCCTGAATCTTGTTGGCATTGCCAACAACTGAAATTCCCCTCCTTCACCACTCCCTCTCTTTCCAGGCTGCTGCTTTAAACTAAAAACATAAAAACATTCTCTAGAGCCAGTGCTGAAACACAGCAGTGCTACATGGCAGCCTCTGTTGGAAGATGACTCCCTCGCAATGTAGATACGGAGAAATTATTATAAAGAATTATAAAAAAAATTATAAACAAAAACGAATGCCATATTTTTCCATTTCTGCTAATGTATCTCTCTAAATAATACACACTGCATTCTTAATGATCCTAAAGAAAATAATATCACATATCAATTTAGAGATGCGGTGTGAGCGGAGGATTACCAAGAGAGTTGCAGCCGGGCGTGGGGCACTTCATGTTGAAGTTGTAGCTCTCGTGGAAGCGTCTGCGCTTGGGCCGGTGCGCCAGACTGGACTCTCTGAGAGAAAGCTCCTTCGCCAGAGTCTCGTCGTGAGAGATGTTGGGGCTGGAAACATCGATGTCGGACTCAGACGAGTGAGCGTTTCCTGTGGGGGTCCGAGGGGGGGATTCATCCTGATCCACAGCCTGCTTGGCATCTATGTAGATACAGAATACTAACTCACATCTGTACACAGAACACTATATACTATATACTAAGGGCCACTGTAAACAGCAGCTGTAATTCTGTGCACACTGACATGAGGGAAGGAGGGGTCCATCCTTCCCACCCAGAGAGCGAAGCTGACTGTCCTCATAACACAGTCACCAGGGATCAAAACTGTTACCTCTCCATTACTTTTGATGTCCAAACAAAATCATAATTGTAATAACACAATAATAATAACAGAAATTGTATTTTAAAAAAATATTTTATATCAGACTCTGATATGGAGCAGAGAAAACCTCAGGCAGAATGTGAGAGCAAGTGAATACATCCAGCTGTTCTGCAGTGATGTGGTGATCCTACCCCTGTGCGAGACGTCTCCACGCCGCTGCGTCTCTGTGTCAGGTTTCTTGCCTGCGAGTGTGTCCCCGTGCTGCTGGCTGCGGGTCACTCTCCGAGTAGAGAAGTTCATCACCTCGTCTGCGACCAGTGTGGAGTTCCTCACTGGGCTGGAATCTGAACGCAGAGTTTAAAAAGAGACGCTCTATTTAAATACACATTTCTGTTTAAATAGAAATAGACATTTCTGTTTAAATACAGAAATGGAAATAAACAGAAGACACAGCCAATAACATCCCCTCTAAATTACTGTAAAACAATGTGTGAGACATCAGCCATGTGTTCCTCTAAACACTTTCTATGAGAACATTTTAGAGGAGGACATCTGGTTCCATTCACCTGCACTGTCCACACTCCAAACGTTTCTCTACAGCAAAGCATTTTGCACAAAACCAAACCCAGTCTCCACCACGAGTAGTCATTTTGCTGTTCCTGCTGTTACATTGAGACGTAGTGGCCTGGGTTTATCAGAGATTCTGCACAAAGCATAGGGCTTTGTTACTAAAACCAGAGTCAGAAATCATAATTTGTGTGAAATTTGGTTTTATTTGAAATTCAGGTCTAGAACTTTCAGTTTGAAAGAGTCAGGTAACTAAACTAAAATAAACAAAAATAATTCAGGTTCAAAAATAAATACATAATAAAAAAAATATTATGTAGGCTAATATAAAATCAATATGGCAAAAACAACTCACGTAATTAATATTCAGGTCATAGAAAATTAGGAAAACATCTGGTGTACTAAGGAAGGGTAAACTAAAACTGAATTTTGATTCCATGTATTATTTTTCCATTAATTATTTTTACCTGAAGTTTTACCTGAATTTCTTATTTAATTTTAAGACTTGAATTTCTAAAAAATATCTAATATTTTGCCCATTAAATATGACATGTTCAGGGGAGAATAAGCTGGTTATTTCAGGGACTACAAAGCAGTTTGATTCACATAGAACCAAATTAAAAACAATAATGACAGTCAAATATAATTAGCTACATTAATTTCAGTGGTAAAAATGACTGATTGCATCTTTAAATGTTAAAGAAGATGAAGTAAAGTCATTACCCTGTGAGCTCTGGCTGAGTCTGAGCGAGGAGCGAGTGAGACGAGTGTTTTTCATGGCGTTCGCGTCGCTCTCAGAGCTGTCTGTGTGATCAGCCGAGAAATCAGAGTCCTCCGTCCCGTCAGAACTGCTGCACGCATTCCTCTGAACAAAGAGCACATCACAAACACAGATCAGAAATGTGCTCTCTGCCCTCCAAAGAGATTCAGCCTTTTCTGCCAGGCTTTAGCATTCTGTTTATACTGTGTATGTGGAGGGGTGGGCACTCCTGGGATATTCCACAAAGTAGGTCCAGCTAGTTAACATCAGACCAGTTTGACTTTAGGCTTAATTTACCTGGCTTTACTTGCTTTGAGGAATACTCTCCTGGTCAAAATAATCAAACACACATTATCTGCAGAGAACAGCAAAATAAAATGTGCCATAGATTTTGCACAGGCTATGTTTGATGTTTCATTCAACTTATTTAAATTTAATTTAAATTCAACAAATTAACAGTAAAATGCATTTAAAAACATACAGTGTGTGTTTTCTGAAAAGAATATCACTTATTTTTACTTATTAACAACTGGCACTCAACACAAAAATCTGTACACAACAGGTCCAAGAATAAAAACACAATCTCACCTCCAGACTAAACACTATCACTACCTAAATAAGTAACATTAACACAGCTCCACAACAAACATCAGCAGCAAACTGCCATTAACCAATAACAGTATCAACCCCACAACAACATTCAAACAAGCATTAACATCTACACTAGCACTAAAACACACAGACTACAAAATCAACACTAACACCAAGTCCAGCACAGACACAAAACTAAAACCATCATTAACTAATAACCTCAGCTCCAAAACAGAATATACACTCTAATCAAACAAAACAACAGCAATACCTACTCTAAAATCTACATGAACACCAAAATACACATTAACTTCAACAACAAGACAGGCACAACCACAAAACCATTTTTGTATTTAATAATAACATCAGCTCCAACCCAAACCTACATCTACACCGAAAACAACTCTACCTAAAAACCAACACAATATTTAATTAATAATACGAAAACCATCATCAAAAACCAGCACAAAACCAACAAACCAAACACACATAAGCGCCAACACAACAGGCACACAAACCTGAACAACATCAACACACACACACACAACTGCTAATAACCCCTTCTCTCACCTTCCGCCGCGGCATCTCCTTCACTCCTGCTTTTAATGAGAAATAAAACCCACTTTTACAGCCGTTACTACACAATAAATACGTTATAATAAATACTGTTATATTTATTCTCTGAGCTCTTCACTCATAACTGCGTTTCTGAGGGAGGCCATTTTCTGCCTTCAAATGTCAAAATAAAAGTCTTTTTTGTACGTTCAGATATAAAATAAATATTTTAAATTAATTTGTTGCTGATAATTAAACATTGGATCCCATATTTCATAAATATTAAATCATTCATATAATAAATTTAATTTTAATATATACTTTTAATATGTTTAACAGCCAAGGTTAATACATGTCTGTTTCACTCACAAAAACAGGGAAAAGAGACATTATGATGTATAAAATAAAATCACGGGAATACACAAAAATAAAATATTAAAATAATGTTATAAAGAAGAAAATTATTTCATGATTTTTATTTATTTTTTTTAAACGATATTATACATAATATCAAACACGTGCATCTCTTTTTTTTACAACACTAGATGGCATAAGGTCATTTCTATTAACCTCCCAAACCCTAAGGTAGATTCATTCATTCGTTTAATCATTCATTTATTCACGTTCTGTAACCACTTTATTCTGGGGGTCCAGACTCAAACTGTGATCTTTAGGCCCCAGACAGGAACACAGATTTTTTTCTGAAATATTGTTCTTTTCCATCAGATACATTTTTGTGTACTTAAAGTTATTTTATTGCTTTTTTAGAAAAAAAAAGTTCTCTGATGCTTTTGGTGTGAGCAAAACACGATAATTGCTTTGTGGTTGGTGTTGTGTAGTTGTAGTGGGTTACACCACTGACTGTAACATGGTAGACCAGTGTTCAATGCCCCATCTGGGTAGGCACAACATTCTAAACCAATATGAGTCTTTGAGCACGACTCTTTGGGTTGCATCCCTTGGTAATGTGATGGAAATGTACTTCCACATAAATAAAATGCACTACAGCTATACAATTCTACTCTAGATCAGCATTCAGCACCACAACTAGTCTGCTGAAATTATGTAACAGAATGAATAGATAGTATTCTCCTCTAAGCATGCTGAGCTGGTTTCACAGAAGTTAGGGTGATGAATTACAGAATTAGAAGTTAGGGTTTTCGTCTGAATGTGTTGAGCTGATGTAACAGAATTAGCAGTTACTGTTCTCCTCCAAGCAGGCTGAGCTGAATGACCAGCAGTTAATATTCTAATGCTATTTCATTTTAAAATTTTGGAAAATGTTTGTCGCTGATATATATTTAGCGCCAACTTGGCACAGCATGGCACCAAGCCCACCGTAGTGAGGGGCACTGTGGCGCTTTTACAGAACACGAGAAGGTAAAAGAGAGTGTGTGTGTGAGCAGGAGGCCTGAAGGAGTCCAGCAGGCTCAAGAGCAACAGTGTGACTAATGCACAGCTCAGTCTGTAAATGGCGCTGTCTTTTAATCTGTAGGTCCCAGTCTTAATCAGTATTGGGAGATGGAGGCCCAGTCCCAGCCCAAACAAAACCCCTGTGTTTCGTAGGAGTCCTGCAAAGGGCGTGGTGTCGAGATGAACCCAATCCGCACGTATGCACCACTTCTGGGCCTTGACTAAGCTCCAGTGTGGGTCAATGGAGGCAATGTCCAGTAAAGTGGACAGTCCCAAAGCAAAGGACAGGAGGAAGACAGAGGCGTGGACGTAACCTCTCAGAGTCGTGGTGTAGATCCACGAGGCTTGGTTAAAGACTTTGGCCACTGCGATGCCTGCAGGAATAGAACACATTGTTCAGTATCTCAGTACAGGAGTCCCTGCCTCAGCTGGGAGTAGAACCCCAGTCTGATATATCACTGTCCACTTCCAATTCCCCTCCTGGCTACTGTATCAGAAGCATACATCCTGGACTTCTAAGCACTGGCCACTTTATCAGGAGCACACACCTGTACTTCTACATGCTGGCCACTTTATTAGAAACACACACCCTGCACTTCTATGTGCTAGTCACTTTATTAGAAACATTTGCTTTATAGCTCTATAAGTAAATAATTACAGATTGTAGTCCATATGCTGTAACTGACTATCAGCCCTTGTTCATCTTCAGATGTGGAGCACAGGTACAGATATTACTGAAATGTCCTTTTCAACATGTCAGTGTTAAAAGTATTCTACCAGCCAAGAATATCTGGATAGCAGCAGCTCTGAGCAAAAACAGTATTGACCAAGGCTGAGAGGATGGAGAACACAAACTAAATAAAGTGGACATCTATGAAACCCCTATTACCTGTTATAACCCCAGCAACGACCTGGTGTGGGAAATGAGCCCCAATGAAGATCCTGGAGAGACAAACAGACACCTGCAATGCCCAGAACAATGTCCAGAGACAGCCATGTATGCACCTGGAAACCAACAAGAGTTTAGATGTTATCATTTTATCATCCACCCAGATGATATATAATCCCACAGATATTTAAATAACACCAGAGAGAGTCGAGTATCAGTCATTAATAACACTCTGCACACTTTAGAGAATATTTCATTATGCTAACACAGATGGATATAAACATTTCCTCTGAGATAGGTTTGTTTATATCTGATGGTTGATGAGATATTTCCTTTCACACTTCAGACACTCCAGCTACGTGCTGGCCTTGCATTTAACTTCCAGCTATTGTCCTTTTTGTCCTAGTCATCCTTCCTCTTTTCTACAAATTCTGTTCCTGGATAAGACTTCTGGAAACTGAAACAGGACTCTGAGATATTAATTCCCCTGAATGTTCATTTAACGAATAAAGCATGAAGAAATTATTTCCAAAGTTGTCTCTGAACGATTCAACTGTATTTTGTAAATATAAACACATTTGATGTTTGCCTGCAACATGCTTCAAAAAAGTCAGGACGAATTTGAGTTTCCCACTGAACCTTTCCTTTACTGACACTGTTCAAGCGTTTACTAACTGAGGAGACTCTGTTGCAGGTTTGTGAATGGAGTTAGTGAGTTGAGTTCTCTCTTGATACAAGACTCCAGCTGCTCAACACCCCATGGTCACCGTCGTCTGATTTTCCTCTTCATGATGACCATAGGAGACAGATCTGGAAGTAGGCCAGTCACACTCACGTACTCTGTGTCTATAAAAGCACGCTTTTGTAGCACATGCAGAATGAGACCTGGGATTGTCTTGCTGAAACAACAATGGACTTCCCGGGAAAAGACATCACCTTGACGGCAGCATTTGTCTATTTAATTTTCAAATAAACAGTTTCACATCAGTGGTACATCCACCCCTACACCTCCCAAGCACACACACACACACACACACACACACACACACACACACACACACACACACACACACACACCCAGACCATGACAGATGCTGGCTGTTGATAAAAAATAACTATTTTGCACTGATAAAAATAACACATCACATTTTGTCACATTTGTGTTTGGCATGGAGAACCTGATATCTGTTTTTCATAAAATCAATCTGACTGTATATGTTTGCACTGATTTTCTGAACATCTTAAGCTGAGCTTGTCCAATAAATAACATTATATTATGCATGGTATCTTTATTAAAAATGGGGTTGGGGCAGCCGTGGGCAGCCTGGGGGCGGCCTGGGGTTGAGGGAACTGGGTATGTAACAGGAAGGTTGCGGGTTCAATCCCCAGAGCCAGCAGGTCATGACTGAAGTGCCCTTGACCAAGGCACATAACCCCCAACTGCTCCCAGGGCGCCGTGTCTAGGGCTGCCCACTGCTCTGGGCATGTGTGCTCACTGCCCCCTAGTGTTCACTTGTGTGTGTTTAAATGTGTGTTTCACTGCACAGATTGGGTTACATGCAGAGAACAAATACCTCTGTGTGCACAGTGGCCAATAAAGTGATTCTAATTCTAATTTTAAATGACTTCTTATGAGGAGCCAAAAAGGAAGAGAATATCTCCTCACCATTTCTTAACAGAGTGTCCATCTCCTTTCAGTAAAAGTGGCAGCAGAGACGTGATCAAGACGTAATAAACTCCAGCAGCCCCCATTGCGTGACCTGAGGGGCTTCCTGCAGTATAAGCAAAACACATTTCAGTTCTGTTGTGATCACCCTTAAAGGTGCAATCAGTCATTCTATCCTGTCTCTCCCTGTGTGGGGGACCCACTCCATGGAGAATAAACAGATTAATTCATGAACTACAAAGCACTTAGATTCTTCATTTGATGTGAGATACACTTTACAGATAAAGTGCACAAATCATATACAATCACTTTAACATTTAATTATTTGACCTTTAACACCGGGTGTAAATGGAATAAATGCTCATTTAAGGTTTAATCCCTTTAATCCTTGATAACGTTACGGAACATGTAATGTAATCTTTCATTATACAACTGTTTAAAAAAACAAACAATAATAAAAGTCTGGAGAGAAAATGAAGTGTATGAAAACAAAAAAAAAGCTTTAAAATCTTCAATTAATATTGAACATGGTACACTTCATGTTCAATATTAATTGAAGATTTTAAAGCTTTTTTTTGTTTTCATACACTTCATTTTCTCTCCAGACTTTTATTATTGTTTGTTTTTTTAAACAGTTGTATAATGAAAGATTACAGATACCTTTTGGAGAAGAGAATTTCATGAACCTTTAGGGAACACAACTGGACTTTAACACAACTGCTGTACCTTTAAAGGTACATTACACAATTTATATTTTCATGAACAAAAATGTAACTCTATCGTATCTTTATTGATGACAGTGTGGTTTAAAAGTTTAAGAGAACCCCTAGATTTTTATGTGTAAACTTACCTGGTCCAGTCTCACATGTGCTGGGGTACTGCTGGATTATTGGCACTGTGGAGTTGCTGTAGTACAGAGTTTCTTGAATCCACCAGTAAGGACGCTCGCCAAATAAAATCCTGAGAAGTAACCAGAAGAAATACAGCTTTAATGTGATCAGTTAAAAAACATGTGTTGTTATGAAAAACGCACAAAGAAAATATTTCCAATGTTGTCTCTGAATAACACTGTATTTTGTAAATGTAAAGACATAATCTGACGCCAGCAACTCATCCCAAAAAGTCGGGATGGGGTAAAATAAGAGTTTAGAAGAGTTTATAGAATATTCCAGTTCCACTATTTTGAAGCACTCCTCTATAAACAGGTGACCCAGGGGTCAGCAGAGAAATGTCATGGTCACCGCTGTGGGCTGAACATCATTAGAGAATTAAACAGTCCAAAAATCCAGAACTTCTAAGAGAAATGACCAAATCAGGATTGCTGACAGTGGAGGTGAATGGAACCAGACGTCTGCTTCTAAAAAGCTCCACTCGAGCGGAGCTATTACAGTTAAAGTCTATGAACATGCTGCTGACCCCTGACAGTCATGCGTCCAACCATTTTAGTTCACTGTCAATCATTCACCACCACTGTGTACAATTCTGAGTCTGTACCTTTTTCTCTTATCAGTCATTTCACCCCTCACTAACTGGGAAGATTCTGGACTTTTCGAGAAGTAAACACCTCTCACCATTTCAGTACAAGGTTGATCCAGTCTCCCACCACAGCGACCCACAACAGTTTGACCCCCGCGGCCATGTGCAGGTGGAAGCAGATGGGGAACAGCACCAGGAAAGTGGTGCGGAGGTCTGCAGCCTTGGACGCCAAGGAGAACCAGGGCTGAGCGTCGCTGTAATGGAGCTGCAGGTACAGGGTGCTGCTTATCCCGTAACCATGGAGAACCTCCATCACTTCTTTAGGCCTGACAGCACACACATGCACACACACACACACACGTACACACACATGCACACACACACACAAGTCCTGCTGAGAAACACGGCCTTATAAACCTCAGCCTTTCTTTGTTTGCTCAGCCCTCCTCCAACTTGTCACTGGAAAATAGGAGAAAATTATCTCCAGTGATTACACTGGGGACATTAAGTGTGTGTGTGTGTGTGTGTGTGTGTGTATAAGTGTGACCCATATTTGTCAAGGGGCTGGGGCTAAAACCTAAATTTATCCCTGGTCCTCCATCAGCACACCTACTTACTGTAAGAGGTGATATCAGTGATGTGTGGTAGACTGATGCTAATAGTGATGGGAATTGCTCTTTTTGGGGAGCCGGCTCTTTTGGCTCAGCTCTTCATAAAGAGCCGGCTCTTTCGGCTCCTAAATGGCTCTTTGTTTTACCACTTATTTCCACTGGTACAGAACAATATTACCTACATTTTATATGACTATATGGACAAAATATTATTGTTCAATATTAAAAATAATAAATAGTGTTGCAATGGCCAATTGTTTTTATGGCTGTCTTGTAATAACTCACTGATTGCACTCACACATTCAATTGTATAAATAACTGGATTTTTATTTAAACACCTTAATAAAAAATCACTTGTAAAAACTCTGAAATATAGCCAATGGAACCTAAAAGGTAGGTATTACAAAATAACTTATTAAATTAAATAATCATACATTTCTGGGTAATAAAATAAACAAATACTGTGCAAAGTGTAAAACAGCAGCATTCGGCGATAGTGATTAAAACAACCACAACTGTCAACAAACATTTAACTGATTTAACATTTTCTTCAACTATTTTTTGGAAGGCAGATTGGCATTCAGGAAAACCAAGTGTCTCAGTTTGGAGGGTTGGAGGGTTGGAGCTTGCTTGTTGTTCTCTGATTGGTTAAATGACAAGCCTTAGAAAAAAATGGCTCGGTCTTAGACGGGAACCGGCTCTCATCGTTCACTTACAAGAGCCGGCTCTTTGAACCGGTTCGTTCGCGACCGACACATCACTAGATGCTAACACAAAATTAGTGGACTCAACACACTTGCAGGAGAACAATAACAGCTAAATTCTTTTATGACAGCTAACAGACACATGTAGTTTTGTGCTAAAGTAAAAAAGAGACAGAGAGACAGATGTCAAAACATACAAAAAGTATATTCAGAAGCAGTGATTTAGCCGAGTGTGTGATGCCTGAGTGTGGGTCTCACGTCCTGGTGGGCTACAAGCGCTCTTTAATTTTAGCTACATCAGCTACAGTGCAAACGTAAATAAACATGTGGAGACCTGGACACTCACACTGTGTGGTATTTACTCTGGACCTGATAGGAATGGGATTACAAATGTTACACGTGCCACTGAAAAATATTATTGGGCTCGACACGCTAGGAGGAGAATACTAATAGCCCAGGTCTGCTATTTTATCTAACAGACACATATTCTGTAGTTACTTAACCAATACTGCTTAAAGCAAACTTTAATGGATGCTTAAAAGTGCACAGGGAATATTAAACAAGGGAATGAGCAGTAATTTGTGCTTTGTGTACAATGTGTCTCTTATTCACCATGCACCCAAAATCATGGATGGTGAATAACATCCTGCCCATGGAAACCACCACACACCAAGCCTAACACATATAACAACACAAACACAAAATCCCCCAGCCCTAAAACACATACACGCACACAGGGAGAACACACCAGTCTCCTCACAGTCACCCGGAGCAGGACTTAAACACACAACCTTCAGGTCCCTGGAGCTGTGACAGAGACACTACCTGCTGCACCACCGTGCCGCCCACGCAGAACACAAAAAAACTTAAATAATGTCGCTGGGCATGCTGGGACCTCCACAGACACTTCCATATTTGGTACCACAACAATATTGACAGAAAGACAGACAAAAAACTGCACAGTATTCTGTCTCAGAGTGTCCCGTACACCGTGGACAAGTTTTTTAAGGAATGTATTATTAACACGCTTGGAGGAGAACACTAACTTCTGATTAATGTTAAACCAGCTAACATATTCCATGCATTGTGTTAAGAGAGAAAGAGAGAGAGAGAGGTAAACAAACAGTAAAGCCCTTCCTCCTGTTTGTGCTCATTCAGTGTCCAGCACACAGCGGATACGTGCAGGACCTGGGGATTCACGTCGCGTGGTGTTTACTTGTCCCTGAAGGGAACTGCTGAGTTTTGGACAGTCACATGACCCTTTCCCAAAACCTGAGCTCATTAGCTCGCTAGCAGCCCTTGTCCATGCTCTACATCACCGCTCGGACAGATGCAGAATTTTCCGGTCAGGTCCAGGTGGTCTGCCATATGGAAAAACACAGATGGAAACGGTGTGTGGAGACACGACCAAGGACGCTGACCCTCTCCAGGACAACCACACTGTCCTCACTGCTATGGACACATGCTCGTCCAAAGTCTCTCCTGAAATGGAGGGAATTATTAATTACACTTTTACCAGGAGTGTGTTCCTTTTATGCAGGGAGAGATTCTACCTACCTATGAGGGCTTATGCTACAGGTTGGAACATTGCTGTGAGGGTTTGATGGCAGCCACATAAACCATAAACCACATAAACACCTTGACCTGCAAAAGCTCATTTCAAGGAGGTGGAATCAAAACAGAACTTTACCTGAATTTTGTTCCCCATCCCAACTTCTATTGGAATATGTTGCTGAGGTTGTGGGTTTGAGTCCCGCTCCGGGTGACTGTCTGTGAGGAGTTTGGTGTGTTCTCCCCGTGTTTGTGTGGGATTTTTCCTCTGAGGGCTCCGGTTTCCTCCCACGCTCCAAACAAACGTTGGTAGGTAGATTTGTGACTCAAAATTGTCCGTAGGTGTGAGTGAATGGGTGAGTGTTTTGCCCATTGGATTGAAGGACTGGCGCCCCCTCCAGGGTGTGTTCCTGCCTTGTGCCCAGTGAACTGGATAAGGGTTACATACAATTACAGCTAAATTAAGTAGCATAAGCAATGTAAATTAATGAGTGAATGATGTTAAACTCTTTTACAGACACTAAACCTCAATAAACAATAGAGAACTACTGTTCAAACAGTGGGGCAAACCAATACTATCATAATATTTCCCATTAACCAGGGATAAACTTCAGTGTCATCTGGGTTATAATGGCTCGGACATAGCTCTGCACACTACAGTGATGGCCAGTGAAAAAGAGGAAAGCTAGACTGTAAAGCCCCTCCCACGTGCAAAACCTCATGGCTCTAACAAGCACCAGACCAACCAATTAGGATGCTCTGTTTTTGGATGAACCTCTTTCTCCTCAGAGAACACAGTTCTACCGCTGCACTGGCCCATGCTGCACAGGCTCACGTGCAGCTGCGGCAGCGCGTCCCAGTTCACTGAATGCCTTTCTACAGAGATTACACAAGCTATGATGTCAAATGTATGCTAGAAGGATATACACCTCTAGTGTGTGCCAGCATGTGCATTCCCTAGAGTGATAAGTACTGAATAATTGATTATAAAATCTGATTATAAAACAGTCACTGATAATAAATGGCAATGGATTGAAGACATGAAGGCAGCAGAGGTTTACTGAGGTCAGGGCATGCATCAGGGGCTCTTAGTCTAGATTAAAGCGCTGTGGTCATTCTCTCTGTATTGGAGGGTTGTGAGATCAGATTCCCATGACACAGAAAAAATAAATAGGGCTCTAGAAATGAGGAAGGAAACACAGGACGTATCCTGCAGAGGGAGATGGCAAGGTCTCACGCTCTCTGCACATACTGAGCAGCTGCAAACCTCATCCTGTATTTATACACCAGCCATATATATATATATACAGCCTTCTTGTATCTACAATCTTGTATTCTCTCAGCTCCACTGACCACACAGGAGCTCTGTGTAGTTCTATAATTAAGGACTGTAGTCCACCTGTTGCTCTGCATACGTTTTTAGCCTCCTTTCCCCCTGTTCTTCAATGGTCAGGAATCTCACAGGACCCCCACAGAGCATGACTGTACCATCAGAGTGGGGGAGAACAGGACACCTGTCTGTCAGGAGAGTTAAAAGAAAATAAATCAGACCTGTTTTTCTTGATAAATGAGGAACTATCCATCCATCCATCCATCATCTGTAACCGCTTATCCAATTTAGGGTCGCGGGGGTCCAGAGCCTACCTGGAATCATCGGGCGCAAGGCGGGAATACACCCTGGAGGGGGCGCCAGTCCTTCACAGGGCAACACAGACACACACACATTCACTCACACACTCACACCTACGGACACTTTCGAGTCGCCAATCCACCTGCAACGTGTGTTTTTGGACTGTGGGAGGAAACCGGAGCACCCGGAGGAAACCCACGCGGACACGGGGAGAACACACCAACTCCTCACAGACAGTCACCCGGAGCTGGAATCGAACCCACAACCTCCAGGCCCCTGGAGCTGTGTGATGAGGAACTATATAGATTTGTTTCAAAAGGGTTTACGCTTCATTAAGGCCTTTTAAAACACTACAAGCTACACTTTTATAAACCGATCACATGATCGAGGAATCGTATCCCCCTCACACACACCTCATCACTGGCCCCAGACCGGTGCACATGTCCACACTGATGCTGTGTGAGTCTGTGTCTGTCCTATACCAGTATGAAGACGTTATTTGCTGTTCAGAACAAAGTCAGGGCTTTATCTGTTTACAACACTATGATGCACAGTTTCACTGGCCAATTTTATAAAATAAAAAAACATAACAATCAGAAAATACATTAAAGAATGATTGAGGATCAGAAATGAAAATGAATGTAAACCAATTGAAAAATGAGTTTTTATTTGTTTTTTATTTAATTGTTTTTTGAAGAAACCTGAGCGTATGTGTGTGTTTGTGTGTGTGTGTGTGTGTGTGTGTGTGTGAGAGAGAGAGAGAGAGAGAGAGAGAGAGGAGGAAGAGAGGGATTTGAGAGATCGTCTGAAATGAGAGAGTGTGCGTGTGTTTAATGGAAAGTTTTCTGAACTGAGCAGGGAGACAGAGAACTCCCACAAATATTTTCTTATGGCTATCTGCTCGTTTTACAAAGGGGTATACAGGTTACGGACCTCCTGAGGAAATCCTGTTTTGTAAATAAGATCTAGAGCGCTGTTAATATTCATCCGAGGTCAGCCTAACTTCCTTTAAAACAGCCAAGCTTTTATAGCCGCATCTCCCTGTGTCCTCTCTCTGTCTCACCACTGAAACCTGTCTAGTGTGCTTAGTTTTTCAATAATACGACTGATGAAGTTCCCATTGACGTGTCTTGGGACACGTCATAATAGCCTTCCCAGTAGAGTTCTGACTCTTCGCATCTGACTCCACAGTTTTATACCTGATATGACGTATACCCTGGTGGTGAGGCGTTTCTGGCTGATTAACATATATTAATATGCATAATTAGACATGTTTGTACTCAGGTTTCTCGCGTGGAAATTTCACATGCATCTGTGACCCCAAAACCTTAATTCTTAGGTAGGCTTGACAATATACCTTTTCTTCCCACACTCCTTTTGTCACCAAAATTTAGAGGAGTCACTAATGGACTTAAGGTCACTGAGATGCCCTACAGTTCAACTCCCCCTTTTGGCTAACAGTTGTAATTTATGTGAGCCTAAGTGCAGATCTGTTCAATGTTAGAGGTCTAAGAATTTAAAACGTGAGTCATCATGCCAGTTATTGTGCAGATTCTAAACTGTTTAGATGCATGTCTAAATACTGGTTAGTCATTCATATGAGTACAAGGTTTCATACAAAGAATATGTAATTATACTTTCTAATTTTAACTAATCATCATTTAAGGATATTTGTCCACTAATACAAAGTAATAAAATTGTTTTCTACAACACCATTTAAAGGAAGCTTATGCTATACAAACTAGGCTTGTGTAAATGTACTGGAGAGTGCTCACTGCATAGTGCACTAGTTTGGGGTTTTGCTATTTTGTCGTAGTGTCTGAAAAGTGTCTGGACAATTTTCATCTTTGTTTACTTTGTGTGAGAACTTCTGGGGGTTGGGGGATATTCCACATAGCAGGAGTTCTCATTTAGCCAGATAACTTAAACCTGAGGAATCTCCCTCAACTCTGTTCCTGCTGGACAGATCCGACTCTGGGCTGACTTTATCTGGCGAACTAAGAAATCCTGTTTGTGGAACACCCTTCTTAGCGAAAAAACAGAAGAAGACGAAGTGAGGCAAAAAGTGAATGAGCCTCCGATATTTTTACCCCTGGGGTACTGCAGAATTTGCTTCTTTAGTACCTCCTACCTTTTTTCTTCATATTTAATATTTCAGCTTAATATTTGAACTGAGCTGAAATAAACAGCTCTCTGGTTGTGTCACTAGATGAGGCTGATGGTATTTTTCTTGATTGTTTTTTTTTCTCTTCCACCTTAATTGTCATTTTAGGAGGCAGATGTTTGCTTCTTATTCTCAGTTTTCACATTCAAATATTTATTCCACCTTAAATTGCGAGGCTAATGGGGTAATTCACCAGCCTCCTATTTGAAATTCCACCTTAAAAAGGCGTGTAAGCTTTCGACAAATGGGTTAATTCAACCCGTTCTCACACTTACTAGTGATAAAGTCACATATATAGGAGACTGCAATTCGTGACGTAGTCGCATATTTTCGACACTTTATGCGACAATATCACAATCATAAGTGTATGAGTAATTAACACACAAACCCTACGCGACAGTAACACGAAAACTCTTCCTCATTACAGGCGTCATATGACATAGAAAAAGGCATAATGCGAATTACACATCATGGGTTGTTATTCCAACAAAGGCATAAAGTATTTTATTATTTGTATTTATTATTTGTATTATTATTATTAAGTTTTTATTATTGCCTTGACATTTGAAATACCTAGGTCTATTGTGGTGTAATACTGAAATGAATCAAGTAAGAATATAGAACAATAAATAAAAAGTCTTAAACCTAGGGATGCACTTGCTGTTAAATACACTTTGACATATGCATATTCCAAATCCATTTGTGATCAACAGCATTGCAATGGTTTTGAAAAAGGCTGTATCAGAGCCAAGATAGTGTCGCAGTCAAAAGATTCAAAAGTGTCCGTAGGTGTGAGTGTGTGAGTGAAAGTGTGTGTGTTGCCCTGTGAAGGACTGGTGCCCCCTCCAGGGTGTATTCCCACTTTGCGCCCAATGATTCCGGGTAGGCTCTGGACCCACCGCGACCCTGAACTGGATAAGGGTTACAGATAATGAATGAATGAATGAATGAATGAATGAATGAATTAGCAAGTTAATATTTTCCGTACATAAAAATAAGACAGTGGTATTAACGGATGGTAATGACGCCTGTAATGAGGAAGAGCTTTCGTGTTACTGTCGCATAACACGGGGCATTGATATGAGTGTGTGCATGGTAATTACCCATACACTTATAATTGTGATATTGTCTCATAAAATGTCGAACATATACGACTATGTCACGAATTGCAGTGACTATATCACGAGTAAGTGTGAAATTTTACACCTTCAATCCCACTGTTATTTCTGTAAACCACGAATATTAAACTTTTAGTTTAGCCTTTTATTCCTCATTTCTTGTTAAACACACACTACACAGACTTTAAACTTTTAGCCCCACTGTTATTCCACTCTTTCTCGAATAAATCACACAACACGGACTTTAAAAGGCTTTAACCCACACCTATGTGTCTGTACTTTACAGAGGTAGCGATAAAGTTTAAAAGGAGGCTATGGAGGAAGGACCTCACAGTCTCCCGAAGATAGAAGCAGCACTGAACTGTCCATCTGTGGAGATAAGAGAAAAATCTAAGGAGCTCTTTGAGTTTATGATTACAACATCTGGACTGAATCATCTAGATTAAGACTGTACTGTTTGAACTGCATCACAGCTCTGTACCTTACTTCTGTTACACTGCTATCCTCAGTTAGCCATGGGTGATGACATCTCTCTCTCTCTCTCTCTCTCTCTCTCTTTCTCTCTCTCTCTCTCTCTCTCTCTCTCTCACTCACTTTTCTCAGTCAGTTTTCTCTCTTTATTCCTCATCTCTGTCTGTTTTATTTTTACATTTATTTAAATGTTCTCTCTCTCTCTCTCTCTCTCTCTCTCTCTCTCTCTCTCTCTTTTCTCTGTTCTCTCTTTCTCTCTGTTCTCTCTCTCTCTCTGCATGTTCTATATTTTTATTTCTTTATTTGTTCTTTCGGCGGCACGGTGGCGCAGCAGGTAGTGTTGCAGTCACACAGCTCCAGGGGCCTGGAGGTTGTGGGTTCGATTCCAGCTCCGGGTCACTGCCTGTGAGGAGTTGGTGTGTTCTCCCCGTGTCCGCGTGGGTTTCCTCCGGGTGCTCCGGTTTCCTCCCACAGTCCAAAAACACACGTTGCAGGTGGATTGGCGACTCTAAAGTATCTGTAGGTGTGTGAGTGAATGTGTGTGTGTCTGTGTTGCCCTGTGAAGGACTGGTGTCCCCTCCAGGGTGTATTCCCGCCTTGTGCCCGAATGAAACTCTTTCTCATCACTCTGCCTGTTCTTTCTTTTGCTGTCACTTTTCCCTGTATCTTCTTTCTCATCCCTTTTTATCTATTCTCTCTTCCTCCCTCACACTCTTTCTCTCTCGCCTGTTTGTTTCTGAGTTCCCACTCTCTCTCTCTCTCATTCTCTCTGTTCTGTCACTCACACTTTTGGTTCTTTCTCTCTCTACACTTTTATGTGTTCATTCTTTACTCTCTCTCTCTCTGTTCTCTATCACTACTACTCCTTTATCCCTGTGACAGTTCTCTCTGTGCTCTGTCCAGTGCAGTTCCAAACACTAATCTTCTCTCCACGCCTCCCTTGTTTTTCCACTCATCCCCTTCCCGCACTCGTCCACTCCCTCATTCCTGTGCTCATCCATACATAGTCCTACCCCAGATCTGGTTCTCACAAATCATCTCCCACAGACAGCCGTTAAGAGTGAGGCTCCGCAGCTGAACCTTCACCTCCTGACTGTCGCAGTCAGAGACACTGTCCAGGTCTGGGGCTCTGGCTGCTGGGACAGACCGAGAACGATGACGAGCTGGTGCGACAGGAGAAGGGAGAAAGGCTTTGACCTGTTCACCTGGTCATTTTCTTGTGACTGAATGTGGATTGAGATTGACTGAATGTGGATTGAGTCACTATTGTCCAGTCTGTTTGTATGGACTTTATGAAAAAATTAGCAGCTATTGTTCATTCACTCTGTCCTCTCTAGGACACTGAAGACATCAACCAAGAAGCATGAACAGCTATGTCTCAGACTCCACTTACACTCGGTGGTCTCGAGAATTCTGTGTGGACTCACACATGGCCAAAAGTGCCTCAGGTCATTCATTCATCCATCACCCAAAAGCGCTTCATCCTTATCAGGGTCACTGCGGGTCTGAAGCCCACCTGGAGTTACCGGGCACACATTTTCAAACACTCACCCAATCACAAACACACACACACTCATGCCTGTGGTTGTACTGGGAGTTGTTATAGTAGTGTGGGTGGGGTTTGGCTCCTGGGGGGTTGGTTGTGTGTGTTTGTGTTAGTTATTACAGGATCTTCCTGTAAGTGAAGGACTGTTTGTGGATTGACTGTGTCTGTATGCTGATGAACTGTGGTCTGGTAGATGTCTGTGAAAAAACAGGAACTGTTCCCCAGTGATGGTTTAGACGCAGTAGAACTCTCAGATGTATTTGATGTAGATTTGTCTCTGTTAGAACTGCCCTGTACGGTTTCAGCAGCCAACACTCCTCTGAGTTTCAGAACAGAGCCGTGAACCCTCTCAGTGCCAAGCCTGGATCTTGTGGAGCCGCACTTCATACCTCAGTATTCGCAGGTATGCGGATGTAGACACTGGCCAGTTTAAAAAAGACGCTGTGTGTGTGTGTGTGTATGGCAAGGACAGGGCAATGTCACATTTTGTTGTATTGTGAGGACATTTTGGTGGTCCTCACAATGTTATTTTTTTTTATTAATTTATTTATTTTATAAAAACATGCATTCAAAAACTCAAAAAGTGAAATGATTTATTTTGGTTAGAATTGGGTGTAATTTTATTTAACTATAGTTATAATTATGTCTATGGAAGGTCCTCAGAAATATAGCAAATCCGTTTTGTATGTGTGTGTGTGTGTTTGCGCGCGCGCGTGTGTGTGTGCGCGTGTGTGTGTGTGTGTGTGTGGTCCATGTTTATATCATATTGTGAGGACCAACATCAGTTTAACTAATCACGTTGTGGGAACATGGGGAAAAATTGTGTCCTAAATCGTTATGTTGTATGTGAATAAATCTTAAGGATGGAGTAAGTCTCCACAAAATGGAACAGAAGTCTATGCAATGTCCCCTGAAACCATGGAGAAAAGACAGTGTGTGTGTGCGATAAATATGTGTCTGTCACATCTTGTTAGTGTGTTGAGCTTCACTTACAGGCTCCAGCAAGAAAAACAATCATCAATCCTCCCCAACATCTGGCCCTCCACAGCACATCTGTTTACAGTCATCTCACACAAACCAGCGCCGAGCCGAGTGTGAGAACTCAACAGTGAAAAACAAAACTGACCGTTAACGATCGGCAGAGATAAGCAGGAAATCAAAAACCACAAACTCGTGCTGTAATATCTCTCACTGCTCTCAGAGGTCACTCTCTATTCACAGTGTGTTTGGAGGGAAAAATGGACATTGGTGTTGATTATATGGTGCAAACTCGAGGA